>NC_142581.1:8905000-9202500 GCF_041283825.1 Pyrus communis | reverse complement strand
GTGTGCTATTAAGGAAAAGCTAGAGGTCAGCTTTAACAATATTGTTAAGCTTTTGATGTTTTTTCATTGTTGGCCACAGCCTCAAATGATAATTATCTGGCTAGCAAGATATGAGGAAGCATGTACTGCATTCCTAAATGTTTTTTGGTTCAATAACTAGTAATATGTTTAGCCTGTGACCACCATCTTAAATTCTGTCAAATAATATCATGTATTAGTAAGTGGCTGTAACTCAGTTTGTTAAAAGCATTCGTTTTTGCATTTGAAATTCTATGTATGAATCCCCCTTCCCGTCGTTTAATATAGATTATTCTATTGTTTGTTAAAAAAACCAAAAGAGAGGAAAAAATAATGCCCTGTACTATAGTCCACTAGGGATAGTCAATGGTGCCCATGGATTGTCATGCTCTAATTAAAAAAATATAGACAAGTCTCAAATTAAGGTGCGAATCACATCTCAAAAATAGAATATCAAATTTCATAATTAAGACGTGACAAAATAAAAATAAATAAACGAATAACTCCAGAGCAATTAACAAAAACAAACTAAACTTGAGTTTGTTTTTACTTTACAATACGTCCTTTGTTCCGAATACGTAAGGCAACCAACCCTAGCATGGAATTCTTGTTCCTTATTCAAACAAACCTTCTTGCAAAAGCTTAAACAAACCTTAAAGAAACTTCGTCCTCGAAATTGAAAACGTATCGGTGTTAGAAAATAGTTTTGGGTATTTCTTCCGCTTTTCGGTTTCAAATTCCCATGTGATGCTGATGAAGACCATTAGAATTCAATGTAGTAGATCACGTATTTCTCATGATATCTCCCTCTAGAGGAATCAAAAGATTTGAAAAGTCTGGGAAGTCATCTCCTAGATTTATTGGTCGTTTTAAAATCGTATAGAGAATAGAGGAAGTGCTTACAGATTAGCTTTATCACCACAAATTTCAAGTGTTCACAATGTTTCCGATGTCTCAATGCTTCGAAAATATGAACCAGATCCAACACATGCTATCGACTAGCAAGAGTTTTGAGCAGATGAAGGCTAATCCTTTGAAGATAGACCAATCCAGATATTGGATCATAAAGAACAAACCCTTCGTACAGTATCAATTATGTTGGTCAAAGTTCTTTGGCAACATGGTGATGTGGAAAGTGCTACATGGGAATTATAAACTGAAATGTGGAAGAAATACCCATAACTATTTTCTAACACTGGTATGTTTTAAATTTTGAGGATGAAATTTGTTTAAGGCTTGTTTAAGTTTGTGCAAGAAAGTTTGTTTGAATAAGGAACGAGAGTTCCATGCTAGAGTTGTTTGCCTTGTGTATTTGGAACGAATGACGTATTGCAAGGTAACGTGTGAGAAAACTCTCCATGCATAAGGGAACGTGTGAGAAAACGAAGAAATATCTCACATTAGAAATTTACCAAACCATGCATGTACTCATAAAGAATTTTGGTTACTCTATATCTTGTAAATTGATTTAATTGCAAAAACTTAGGGCCATACTAGAATTGGTTCAATATGCATGAATTGCTTCAATATTTTTTTTCTTTTATGACAAAAAGAAAGTTAAATATTTGGACTAAATTAATAATATTAGACCATGCTACAAGAAACTCCTCATAACCCAATCAAAGCAGCTGACTTCACATAATAAAATCGATTTTTCAATTTCCATCTACATTCTATTGAATTTACATTAAAAATAGAGAAAATAATATTTAATAAACAACTGATCGATTCACATCATTTATAGCCTATTGTGAGGCTAAGCCCACACTCTCCCTCTTAATGTAGATAATATCATTTGTTCAATAATAATAAAAAAAAAAACGATCATTTGACAACTAATTGAATCACATTAAGTGCAAAAAACTTTTTTTTTATAACCAGATTACGCACCTCTTAAGATATTTTGAACGTGTTTAAAAATAGAAAAAAATAATATTATTAAACAATTGATTAAATCACATTATTGTTAGTCCATTGTGAGGCACTAATTATAAAAAAATAAAAATAAAAATTGTACAAAGCTAATTAGAGTGCTACTAGACCCACCCCATTGTCCTATTTCTCCACCCACATTATAATTTCACCCAACATATAAAGTTAAAAAGTTGAAACGTTATTTCCACACTCACTATTATTCCTAAAATAACCTCTAATTAACAACTTGTCATAAATTTGTATGAGTGCATTGTACAGAGTCGCCAACAATGGCTGGGACTTATCTACAATCGCTCTTCAATGTGCCAGTGAATCCACCTTCCCAAATTCAAGTCCCCTATTTCGGCATAGGCTGATAATGGTGCCCACCTGATTCAATTCCACACTAGGCCTCCTCATCTGACCAAACAAAGACAAAGTTTCCTTATACCTCCCATTCTAAGTACATCCCACAATCATGCTGATCCATGAAACAACATTCCTCTCCGGCATCTCATAATAATTCTTTGCACACCATCAACATCCAGACACCATACATAGCGCTTAAGCAGCGAATTCCAGACACCATAGATAGCCAGCAAGTAGCGAATTCCAACTCTCAACACTCCTCTCACTCATACCATTAATCACCCGGCGTGCATACTTGACACCACCCGCTAACCCACTTACCAGAACCTTCCTTTGCACCTGTTCCCCTTTTATCACCAACCCCGAGCACTAAACATACGAATAGGAAAACCCATTAGCCTCTGCCTCCAAACCCATCAGCCATTTATACAATTCAACCAACTTCTACGAAGTTTTGCTCCGAGCGTGGCCCTTGATCATATGGTTCCTTACAATAGTACCTGTGTCTTCAACATTTTTGAAAAATTAGAGGGAGTGATTGAGGCACCCAAAAGCAATGTAGAATGATAAAATCCGAACAAGAATGTAGCTTTTTTGTGAGTCCATGAATTGTTAATTTGGGTGTGAATTTAGGGTGTGCTTGCAGATCATTGGAAGCAACTAGTTTTTTGCTTTGTCCTTATATGTCATTTTACAAGAGGTTAAAATTGACATTAAAAAAATTAATGAAAGATGGGTGGAGAAATAAGACAGCAGAATGGGTTTATCAGCACTCAATAATTAATTATAAAAAATATTGTTTATAAGATAAAAATACCCTTACATTATTTTAGGCTGTTTTTGAAATTTTTTTGTTTGGAGGCATTTTTATTCAAATATTTTTGATGAAGCCGTGACCTCAAAATAGGACTACTGGCTTTATATATAAAGATAAAGATGTACCAGTTGACCATCGTTGTAATCCACATATTGATCGACTATTATTCATGGCTAACAGGAGTGTGGCCTGGAAATTTTCTGTTATGTGGGCCGAACTAAACTAATTGAAAATGACCATAAGGTGTTTTCTTTGAATATCATCTATTTGTTCCACATTTTTTAGGGACGGAACCATGACACGATCTTTTTTAACACATTTTTTACATACAATGTGAGATTCATTTTGTAATGTATTTCAATGATCCGAACCGTTGAAATATTTGCCAAATGACCATTTTTTTCAAACTGAAATGCATTTACTTATTTGGAAATGTTTTTGGCTTTTTCAAAAGCACATCCAAACGAGCCGAGTTAGATAAGAAAGAAAGAAAAACAGGTAGAAATTGTCCCTTAAACGGCACGTGCTTAAATTTGTTTCCCCTTCATTACAAATGCATGAGAGCCGAAAGCCAATCATGTGCAAATGGGAGTTGCAAGTCTCATGAGATGGTACCGCCTTGCTTGGTTTTTTACTGGTTTTGTAAAGCAAATAAGATATGATGCCTTTCTAACTACTGTTTTCAAAATCACGATCTAGCATCGTTTAAGTTCCACTTAGCGTCGTCTGGGTCTACCCTAGGCGTTAGGCGGCTAGCCACCATTCCAATTAATTTCCTCCATATGTTGTAAAACTTTAGAGTATATTTGTAATTTGTGTTTAGGTTGTGTGAAAAATGTGATATTTCCTCTATATGCTGTAAAACTTTGGAGTATATTTAAAGGAGGTGGTGCACTTTGGTATATTATGTCACACCGTTTATGCACATGCCATGCTTTATTGCTATTACTGGATCTCAACTGTTCCTAACTATTTTGTTCCTTGCTAAATTTGGATTATATCTAACTCCAATATCTTGGTGCCATCATGTTACCAGAAAATACTTGGGATTGTACGATTAGACCTTAATTAGGTTTGAGTGTGACAAGATTAGGTCAAAGTTGAATTTATATGACTAAGCCAAATTAGTTAATCAGTGGAAAGAATCTTACACGTTGAAGCAAAATTTGAAAGTACGTACTATTACTATATATAGCTATCTTAAGGCCAATAGGATCTCAGATCCTTTTGGTAAGGATCTTGAGAATTCGTAAATCATGTCTCTTTATTATGCATCATGTGGTCAGTTTTTGTCAGGTACTTCAGTTTGTATTTAATTTTAAATAAAAATATTTAAAATAATTCCTGATCGCATGATGTACAGTGAACATATATGATTCACGGATTCCCAAAATCCTCACAAAGAGAATCCAGATAGAATCCAGATTCATGTTCAGGATCTAACTTGAGGTTGTTTAAGTCATATGTTGACGTCTAACCTAGCTTTGTGATTAGACATGTGACTTTAGGTCGATCACTAGGTTTTGTGACAAAAATAATGAAATGATGGAAAATACTTAATTTGCACCATATTGTCGAAGTTCAATGTGATTAATTAGCAAAAGGTTCAAGTCTCACTCAACTTCGCCATTTGAGCTAACCCATGCGACAACTTAATTATGACTAAATACCTACCCTCGCTTTTTTGGCTTGTGCAATAATAATCTACGAAGTTATCTACAAGGGTAATGCTATAAAGATTCAATTTATAAATCAAATTTTGTAAATCAAATGTTGTGAATAGTGATGATTAGATTATTACTTAATTGTTGATTAATGTGCTTATTTTTTATTGATGACACATCAATTGATTGACAAATTTGATTTAAAAATTTGATCTCCCAAACTTTACTCTATCTACAAATATTGTGCTAAAATGCATAGAAAATAGGGGCGGCATGAGCAAAAGCTTTCAAGCCTTTAAAATTATGAGTAACATACGAATTGTTGTGTTCCCATGGTCGCCATTCCCTTGCAAACAAGAAATCACACTTAGAATTGAGACATAGCTAGTGAGGGTCCTCTACAAATGAAGGGAAGTGTAAAACTTCTTAGGGTAGAGTTATTGGGACTTGGTCAAAAGGTTTGTTTCTGTTTTAGCAGACTGCTAGGCCGAAATAGCATTTGACTTAGAGTTTGTTTAGTCATTTGAAGATTATCTCTGCAAAAATTATTCGAATTAGAGTTTGTTTAGTCATTCAAATATATTAAATACATGGACGGTTCATCCTAAATATACTACTTAGTATCTACACTGTTAATTTATTTGATACATTTAGATAACTATGATTATAATGAAAAATAAAAAATGGAGAAATAAAAGTCCGCTCCAAAATACTTCTTTTAGAGGACTTATGCTCAAATGTATTTTGAGTAAAATCACTTCTATTAGAAAAGTATCGATAATTTTAACAAAATTGCAAGTGTTTTTTAGGTAACCAAAAGCTTTTCTATGTTCCTAATTTTTTTTTTTACCAAATATTGTCAGAAGCACTTCTGAGGAAAAGGCGGATCCATTTTTTGGGGATCCGGTGATCTTGTAATTATGTCCGTTCATCGTACATTGTACGGTCATAATTCATTTTAAATTTTAAATTAAATATAAATAGTACCTAATGAAAACTGACCGCATAATGTACGATGAACAGATATGATTACAAGATCCCCCAGATCCTCAGGAAAAAGATCCGGCGAGCTGATAATTTAAAGCCGTTTTTAGTTTTGAAAACACATTTTCAAAACGGCCTGAAATTTACCGTAAGATCTAGGATAGAATTGAACTTTAATCTTTTCTTGATAAGAGAAAAATTTGTACTTTCATTATCAAGTATCTTATTAATACTCTCAACAACCAGCCGGCCTTGTCATCTTGTCATGTAATTTTAGCAACTGTTTGAAGATTCCAACCAGCCGGCCTTGTCATCTTGTTAGCAACTGTTTGAAGATTCCAACCAGCCGGCCTTGTCATCTTGTCATGTAATTTTAGCAACTGTTTGAAGATTCCAACCAGCCGGCCTTGTCATCTTGTCATGCAATTTTAGCAAAGAAACTCTAGTTTACAAGGCCTTTTTTTTATTCTCTTTCTAAAAATAATTTTGATTGCTTATGCCCGTCCTTTCTTCGTGTTTTTACTTGCTACTCCATTCATATTGGACATGTATGTAATGACAGTTTAGTCTTCGTAAAATTTGTGTACCGATTTTCTCATCAATTTGGACGTTCTTCGTCTACTTGTCTCAAATGTTAGAAATTTGAGTATGACAGTCAGATTAGATAGATGATCAGTTATAGTTTTAAAAGAAACAAGTCTTATTGTATTTGAATATGATTTGAGTTTACATAGGTATAACTTCCGAAACACATTTTCACCTTTTGTGAGAGTTATATGAATAGTGAATTTGATCAAACTACTCTATTCAAGTTTGTATCCTCAAACGTTGACTCTTTCAAATTGTTAGTTGGTAACTTATTTTTGTTTCACATTTTTTGGGGACGGAACCATGACACGATCTTTTTTAACACATTTTTTACATACAGTGTGAGATCCATTTTGTAATGTATTTCAACGATCCGATCCGTAGAAATATTTGCCAAATGACCATTTTTTCAAACTGAAATGCATTTACTTATTTGGAAGTGTTTTTGGCTTTTTCAAAAACATATCCAAACGAGCCCGAGTTAGACAAGAAAAAAAGAAAAACAGGTAGAAGGACCATCCGAAGAGCCCAGTTCAACTTTGCTTCTTCATCTCCTTCAGCTACGCTTTTCTTTTTTGACCTATAAAATTCTTATACAAATCAAAACACAATTGACAACTTATTTTTCTTTATTCAAACAAGATCATTTGAAAAGTAGATCACAAGCACTATAAATAGTCGAAATTTGTGCAAGCACTGCAAAGCAAACAAATAGGCAAACACAGAATCCAAGATGGTTTCTGTAGGAGAAGCTAATCAGCCTCATGCTGTTTGTATCCCGGTTCCGGCACAAGGTCACATAAAGGCAATGCTTCAATTATCAAAACTTCTCCACCATAAAGGTTTTCGTATAACCTATGTCAACACCGAGTTCAATCACAGGCGCTTTCTTAAATCTCTAGGACCCGACTCCCTTGACGGCTTGCCTGGTGATTTTCAGTTTGAAACAATCCCAGATGGCCTTCCGGATAGAGATGACGATTCCACCCAAGACTTCAATTTGCTTGCAGATTCCGTCAAAAACAATTTCTTGGCACCTTTTCTTGACCTCATAAAGAAACTCAACCGTACTACTCCTCCAGTTACTCTCATTGTTTCAGATGGTTTCATGGCTTTCACAACCACTGCAGCTCAACAACTTGGCATTCCCATTACACTCTTCTTTACATTTTCAGCAAGCAGCTCTATGGGCTATATGAAATATCCTGCTTTGGTGGAAAGAGGACTTGCACCGCTTAAAGGTAAAGAATTAGCAGTGTATAATTTCGTTATTATTTGATATTTCTTTTTTAATCAATATACCACCGCCAGTGACCAATTGATCTAAGGTTCATGGACGATAGTTGTGGCATTGGTAAATAAAAAAATTCTCAAGAGAGTTGCTCTTTAATTTCGCAAACATGCCTATGATTTTATTTTTAATTTTATTAATTAAGTATTGCTTGGGTGTTTGTAGATGAGAGCAGTTTCACGAATGGCTTTTTAGACCAGATAATAGATTGGATTCCAGGAATGAAACATATCCGTTTGAGGGATCTCCCCAACGACTTTGTGACAACAAATCCCGATGACAAAATTTTTAACAACATCCTTGAAGTAATGAGTAGAGTTCATGAAGCTTCGGCAATTATTGTACATACCTTTGATGCACTGGAGCAAGATGTTTTGGATGGCCTCTCAAGTATGTATCCACCCATTTACGCCATTGGCCCTCTCCCGTTACTTCTCAATCAGATGCCACAACATCCTTTGAAGTCCTTGGGATACAGTCTGTGGAGAGAAGAAGCTGAGTGTCTCCCCTGGCTGGACGATAAGAAGCCAAACTCGGTTGTTTATGTGAATTTTGGCAGCATAACGGTCATGACACCGGAACAACTTGTGGAGTTTGGCTGGGGACTTGCAAAGAGCAAGCTTGCTTTCTTCTGGGTAATTAGGCCTGACTTGGTAATTGGTAAATCAGCAATTTTTCCATCTGAGTTTGTGGATGAAACTAAAGGAAGAAGTCTAATAGCGAGTTGGTGCCCTCAAGAGCAAGTCCTTAACCACCCATCAGTTGGAGGATTTTTGACACACAGCGGTTGGAATTCGACAATGGAAAGTGTGTCTGCAGGAGTGCCCATGTTGTGTTGGCCTTTCTTTGCTGATCAGCAAACAAACTGTCACTGTACTTGCAAAGAATGGGGCATTGGTACGGAGATTGATAAAAATGTGAAGAGAGATGAAGTGGAGAAGCTTGTTAGAGAGCTGATGCAAGGAGAGAAGGGTAAGAGAATGAAGCATGAGGCCATGGAGTGGAAGAAATTGGCAGAGGAAGCCAATGGTCCACACGGTTCTTCATCTGCAAACTTGGAAAAATTAGTGAATCAATTTCAATTGTAAGAAAAGTCTAGATGTTCTGCACAAGAACAACCAAGAAACATGCACTGCATTCCTAGATGTTATTGGTTCGATGAATTGGCAACATCTTTAGCCTGCCACCATCTTCAATTTTGTCTAGATATTAATTTCGGGTTGAACATTTTGATGTTATACATTATTTGCTATGTATGCGATTCTACCCTGTCACTGGGATCATACATTGTGGCACATTAGATTTTCTCCTGCCAAAGATACAAGATAACATCGATTTCTTATCGAAATTTGGATAAATACTCCAGCACTATTAACAGGAATAGAAGAACAAGTGCATGTAACCAATGACAATTTAGATGGTAAAGTAATATTTCGGCAACGTAAAACAAAAGTGATTCTGTCAAGCATCTTTCGTAATTATCAGTCGGCTTTGGTTTTGAAGGTAAATGACAAACCGAATTATTGTAAAGCATATATGTTTCCTACCCAGTTTTAATTCTTACATTATTGTAAAGCAGTTCTCTTTCTCTATTAAATAAGGGGACAGTCGTGAACTAGTGATCAAGTGCTGTCTTTCTGCCTTGCTCAACTGATTTTTCGTTTGCAAATCTACTAATCAATGAATTACTTTTTGAAATTCATGATCAAGGGGGTGGCCTAGGCAGCAGGGAAATCAACTAATAAGTCATGCGTAAAACGATTTCTTCAAAACCTTGCCTATTTTCTTTCACGATCTCCCTAGGACATGCGTAAAATAGCAAATCAACCAAAGCATAATATTCATAATTTTCATAATATTTTTTTCATCTGTTGCTGCTAAGTTGGATGATACCAACTATCTTCAATGGCATTTTCAGATGAAATTGATGCTCGAAGGGTATGGCATTATGGATTTTGTGGATGGATCAAATCCTTGTCCCTCTCAGTTTTCTTCTTCAAGTTCTGCTGATTCAGAGGTTGTATCCGCTAGTTCCAATTTCAAAGTTGAATATGATGAGTTTAAGGTTTTGAAGATGCATGATAAAGCACTAATGCAACTTATCACTGCTAATTTGTCTTCGATTGCAATTTCTTGTGCAATTGGGAGCACCAATGTAAGAGATTTATGGGTGGGTCTTCAAGACTAATTTTCCACAGTTACAAAGACTTCCATTTTCGGTCTGACTTACAAATTATCAAGAAAGGGGCTGATTCCGTAAGTCAATATCTTCAGCACATCTAGGAGGCTAGAGATTATCTCTCTGCAGCAGGGGTTACTTTTGTTGATGAGGACATTGTTATCTTGGCTTTAAATGGTATTCTAGCTAAATATAACATGTTCCAGTGTGCTATTTGTGGTCATGAAAGTGTGATTTCACTCGAGGAGTTTCATGCCCTGCTCTGTTGCTTGCTGAGGAAGCAATTATTGAGAGTAACTCTTATGTCAATTTTCCCACCACTTTGCTGGCTCAAAATCAAAGTCACAATGGTAGTTCTAGGTTTTCCTATGGGAATTCTAATGGTACTTTTGGGTTCCAAAATGGCAGTAATGGTTTTAACAATGGAAATCACAGTGGGAATTCTGGGCAGTCCAACTTTTTTCAATCGTGGCAATCGTTCCAAATACAAAAGCAAAGGGAAATCGAATAATCAGGGGAACATACATTACAATAATCAAGGCTAGAGGTACTATAGTTCCAAACCTATTGTTCATGATTATGCTCCTGGTATTCTTGGAAATCCTTCTCAGTTCAATTGTGTTGCCTCATCTACCAATGTTGTTTGTCAATTGTGTTCTCAACAAGGTTATTCGTCTGTCAATTGTGCTTATATAGAGATGCTGAATCTTCTGAGTCCTATTAGATTTGTGATACAACCAATCACGCTGCCAAGACATGTTTCTATAGAAACAAAGCCAAGATTTCTGGATCACAGATGATTGCCATGAATGCAATATCCTCAGTTTTTTAATACTATGCCTCATGTGATGAATAATATGTCTTCTTGATGAATATGCAATCTTCTCAGTTGCCAATTTATATAAATGCATCATCTTCTTATAATATGCCATCTATGCCATCTTCTTCATCAAATTCAGCTTCACCATAAGTATGGTTGACAAATTCTGGTGCTACCAATCATTTGACTAATGATTTGCACAATTTGTCCTTGGCTTATCCATATCCTCATAATGACACACTACAAACAGCAAATGGTGAAGGTTTATCAATCACTCATTTTGGCCATTCCACTTTCAAAATTCCTATGCAGTCTATCAAATTAAATTTTGTTCTTTATGTTCCTAGAATAACTCTTAACTTGCTGTCAGTTCACAGAATTTTCTTGGACAATAATTGTTTGTTCATATTTGATGCATTTTGTTTTTGGATTCAGGACAAGGCCACAGGGAGAATCATATATAAAGGACTATGCAACAATGGACTATACCTTATACCATTCCTTCATGTTCTTCCCCTGCATCTCAGAAACAACCTTATCCAGCAATTTCATGCCTTAGACACACTGTCAAGACTACATTGTGGCACAGTCGTGTAGGTCATCCTTCCAACCCTATAGTATCTCTTATGCTTAGTAAATCCAATGTTACTGTTGTAAAAGATAAAGTTTTCATTAATTTGAAAAATAAAGGTCAAAAGCATATTTTAGATTGATATCCTAATTATCCTTCCAAAACATAATCAAGATCGAAATCATTCTCTCCAGATGTACCAAAAACATGAAAAAAATTAAAACCAATAATAATTGACTACTGATTAATAACATTTATGTTGGGTTCACAGGGTTGGGCTCAAGCTACTTGTTGACTAATACTTCTGTTGCACATCCTCTTTTCTACCCAGAACTTTTTGAGTTTTGAAACCATACTTTATGGCACAACTCTAATTGTTCTGTTCCTTTCATTTCTCAGTTTCCTCTTCTGTTTTTTGTTTGATACAATGTTGTCGTATAGCATTGACTCTCATATATTTACTGGAAAATCTACAGTACCACATTACATTAAATGCAACATGAAATAAACGAATGAGATATAAAGAAACGGATCATATTCATACACATTGCAGAGAACCTACAGTTTTTTTCCCCTAAAAATGCAAACCTATTTCAGACAATACACGAAGTATCTGAAGTTCCGTCACGTCGCAAACAAAAACTTGTCCATTATAAAAAATCGTAATTTGTTCTTTGCTCCGAGTTGACTCACCCCTAACAAAGATAAGAGGGAAAGCAAAGAGATATCAGGGAAGTCTTTTTCCAGTTTCCAAAAGAGATATCAACAAGCAAACAGATAGAATTAAACATTTGTTTGGTCATTTCAAATTTTTGCATGATATATCAAATGCAATCTCTTATAAAACCAAAAGGAAAAGGCTATGTTTTTGAAATCGTCCACACACGCACAAAATGATCATAACTTCTCATCCACTAGTGTACGTGTGAATTTCATCGTCAATCTCATACATGCACAGTTAAGACTCACTTATGTGCGTGTGAATGCGGAAAAATATCATAGCATTTTGGGCACGAAAACACAGATGAACTTACGTTGGAGTTTTGTGAGAATACGACTGTGGTTCAGAAGTGGCCATCGGAGAAAGTTGAACGTACAGGCTGCACTCCGTTTCCGATAGCCGCCAGTAGGAGGAAAGACTACTATTCCATCTGAGAATTAAATCAAGTCATAAAAATAAAGCTACAAAATGGGGGAGGAGGGGGTGGTGATGGGGGTGGTTGGGCTAGAGAACTGTATCGACGAAGGGATCAGAGTTTTCATGGTTTGATATAGGAGAGTGTTTGATAAAATAAATAAAATAAAAAAAAGCATAAAAATCGTACCCCAAATGTTGGCTAGGTATTTGGCCACGTGAGAAATTCTTTCACTCTCTTTCTCCGTCTAATTTTCTCTACCTCTCTCTCACACTTTCTACATTATGACATTGCGTGAAGGTAGCGGCCTTTTGTCTTTTCAAATGGGATTCCAAAAATGGAAAGTATTGTATTGCAAATTTGCAATTCATGAGGGTTTGTTTTGCTTTGGTGATGCAATTGACTCGTAATCCTATTTACTTGCACGTTAGGGGGGAGACAAATGCCCAAAATTGAGATATTTTGTTAATGAATAATCATCATCTCTTTTATTTGAATATAGTCTAATCATATTATTACGAATTTGGCGTCTTACTCTTAAATGAAAATTTTATTTTTACATTTGACGCAGTTTAATCATATTTAGAAACAAGTTTAATTATTGCAATCAACAAAAATATCTTTCGATATGTTTCTCTAAAATCCAAAAACACAAAGGGTTTGTTTGGATGAGGAATTTAGTGGGTTCCAAGGGTGTAGTGAGAACCATTTTCTGTACACAAGTATAATAGATTGATTATACAAGTGATTGCTAATATCTAGACTCACTTAAAATGTCAAATTTTGTTACAATACTTGTAAATACTCACTACTATCATTATTTAAACATCAAATATGTTGTAATGACATTTACAAAACATATCTAATTCATGAATAGTGATCATACTAAATACTTGTGAATGTTGTAGACCAGTCTTCAAATTCTCACATATAATAAGAAAATGGACATTTTTAAAACAAGAAGGGAAATAAACAACATAGGCATGGATAAGGCTTGTTCCACAAAAGTCCTTGTCATACAACATAGGCATGTATTGCAGCCCACATGCATGCAATTATCATGTACGTACTTTCACTCACATTACATATTGTCACTCATCTAGGTAGTCAAGTCCTCCTTTCTCAAAAGGAAAAGTTGTTTTCATTAACTTAAGGCACGTGGAAATTGTCCCTCAAACGGCACGTGCTTAAATTTGTTTCCCCTTCATTACAAATGCATGAGAGCCGAAAGCCAATCATGTGCAAATGGGAGTTGCAAGTCTTATGAGATGGTACCGCTTTGCTTGGTTTTTTACTGGTTTTGTAAAGGAAATAAGATATGATGCCTTTCTAACTACTGTTTTCAAAATCTCCATCCAGCATCGTTTAAGTTCCACTTAGCGTCGTCTGGGTTTACCCTAGGCGCTAGGTGCCTGGCCACCATTCCGATTAATTTCCTCCATATGTTGTAAAACTTTAGAGTATATTTGTAATTTGTGTGTTTAGGTTGTGTGAAAAATGTGATATTTCCTCTATATGCTGTAAAACTTTGGAGTATATTTAAAGGAGGTGGTGCACTTTGGTATATTATGTCACACCGTTTATGCACATGCCATGTTTTATTGCTATTACTGGATCTCAACTGTTCCTAACTATTTTGTTCCTTGCTAAATTTGGATTATATCTAACTCCAATATCTTGGTGCCATCATGTTAACAGAAAATACTTGGGATTGTATGATTAGACCTTAATTAGGTTTGAGTGTGATAAGATTAGGTCAAAGTTGAATTTATATGACTAAGCCAAACTAGTTAATCAGTGGAAAGAATCTTACACGTTGAAGCAAAATTTGAAAGTACGTACTATTACTATATATAGCTATCTTAAGGCCAATAGGATCCCAGATCCTTTTGGTGAGGATCTTGAGAATTCGTAAATTATGTCCGTTCATTATGCATCATGTGGTTAGTTTTTGTCAGGTACTTCGGTTTGTATTTAATTTTAAATAAAAATATTTAAAATAATTCCTGATCGCATGATGTACGGTGAACATATATGATTCACGGATTCCCAGAATCCTCACAAAGAGGATCCAGATAGAATCCAGATTCATGTTAAGGATCTAACTTGAGGTTGTTTAAGTCATATGTTGGCGTCTAACCTAGCTTTGTGATTAGACATGTGACTTTAGGTCGATCACTAGGTTTTGTGACAAAAATAATGAAATGATGGAAAATACTTAATTTGCACCATATTGTCGAAGTTCAATGTGATTAATTAGCAAAAGGTTCAAGTCTCACTCAACTTCGCCATTTGAGCTAACCCATGCGACAACTTAATTATGACTCAATACCTACCCTCGGTTTTTTGGCTTGTGCAATAATAATCCACGAAGTTATCTACAAGGGTAATGCTATAAAGATTCAATTTATAAATCAAATTTTGTAAATCAAATGTTGTGAATAGTGATGATTAGATTATTACTTAATTGTTGATTAATGTGCTTATTTTTTATTGATGACACATCAATTGATTGACAAATTTGATTTAAAAATTTGATCTCCCAAACTTTACTCTATCTACAAATATTGTGCTAAAATGCATAGAAAATAGGGGCGGCATGAGGAAAAGCTTTCAAGCCTTTAAAATTATGAGTAACATACGAATTGTTGTGTTCCCATGGTCACCATTCCCTTGCAAACAAGAAATCACACTAAGAATTGAGACATAGCTAGTGAGGGTCCTCTACAAATGAAGGGAAGTGTAAAACTTCTTAGGGTAGAGTTATTGGGACTTGGTCAAAAGGTTTGTTTCTGTTTTAGCAGACTGCTAGGCCGAAATAGCATTTGACTTAGAGTTTGTTTAGTCATTTGAAGATTATCTCTGCAAAAATTATTCGAATTAGAGTTTGTTTAGTCATCCAAATATATTAAATATATGGACGGTTCATCCTGAATATACTACTTAGTATCTACACTGTTAATTTATTTGATACATTTAGATAACTATGATTATAATGAAAAATAAAAAGATGGAGAAATAAAAGTCCGCTCCAAAATACTTCTTTTAGAGTACTTATGCTCAAATGTATTTTGAGTAAAATCACTTCTATTAGAAAAGTATCGATAATTTTAACAAAATTGCAATTGTTTTTTAGGTAACCAAAAGCTTTTCTATGTTCCTAATTTTTTTTTACCAAATATTGTCAGAAGCACTTCTGAGGAAAAGGCGGATCCATTTTTTAGGGATCCAGAGATCTTGTAATTATGTCCGTTCATCGTACATTGTGTGGTCATAAATCATTTTAAATTTAAAATTAAATATAAATAGTACCTAATGAAAACGGACTGCATGATGTACGATGAACATATATGATTACAAGATCCCCCAGATCCTCAGGAAAAAGATCCGGCGAGCTGATAATTTAAAGCCGCCTGAAATTTACCGTAAGATCCGGGATAGAATTGAACTTTAATCTTTTCTTGATAAGAGAAAAATTTGAACTTTCATTATCAAGTATCTTATTAATACTCTCAACAAGCTTTTTGATAATCACGAATTCTGTTTGAAGATTCCAACCAGCCGGCCTTGTCATCTTGTCATGTAATTTTAGCAAAGAAACTCTAGTTTACAAGGCCTTTATTTTATTCTCTTTCTAAAAATAATTTTGATTGCTTATGCCCGTCCTTTCTTCATGTTTTTACTTGCTACTCCATTCAGATTGGACATGTATGTAATGACAGTTTAGTCTTCGTAAAATTTGTGTACCGATTTTCTCATCAATTTGGACGTTCTTCGTCTACTTGTCTCAAAGGTTAGAAATTTGAGTATGACAGTTAGATTAGATGGATGATCAGTTATAGTTTTAAAAGAAACAAGTCTTATTGTATTTGAATATGGTTTGAGTTTACATAGGTATAACTTCCGAAACACATTTTCACCTTTTGTGAGAGTTATATGAATAGTGAATTTGATCAAACTACTCTATTCAAGTTTGTATCCTCAAACGTTGACTCTTTCAAATTGTTAGTTGGTAACTTATTTTTGTGTACTGACACGCTTGACCTTGATATTCTTCAAACACCAGGGTAACAAAATTGTTAGTTGGTAACTTATTTTTGTTTACTATAATCCATGATTATTAATTTATTATAATAGTCATGCCAAAATTCTTGTGCATGGGACTCTTTGTAGAACTCATTGTCCTAACCTATAAAATGCACACATTATAAACATTCATCATTATCAGAAATTTACACACAAAGTAAGATGGGTTCTAATAAACCTCATGCTGTTTGTGTGCCTGTTCCACTTCAGGGTCACTTAAAGGCAATGCTCAAATTGGCAAAGCTCCTCCACCATAAAGGCTTTCACATAACCATTATCAACACAGAGTTCAACCACAGGCGCTTACTTAAATCTCTTGGACCCAACTCCCTAGATGGCTTGTCAGATTTTCGGTTTGAAACGATTCCCGATAGCCTTCCAGATTCGAATGAAGATGCCACCCAAGACCTCAATTTGCTCGCTGATTCCATCAGGAATAAGTTCTTGGCACCTTTTCTAGACCTCGTCACAAAACTGAACAATGAAAATCCAGTGACCTGCATTGTTTCGGATGGTTTCATGCCTTTCACAACTCCTGCTGCCAAACAACTTGGCATCCCCATCACACTTTTCTTTACTTTTGCAGCAAGCAGCTTCATGGCGTTTAAGCAGTATCCTGCTTTGGTGGAAAAAGGACTTGCACCGCTCAAAGGTGAAACAATTGAAGAAATTAATCTTTAATTTTAGTATTAGTTTCTCTTCTGTTTTTGCCAATCAACAATTGCGTCGCTAGTGACTACTCTAGTAGCACCCAGTTTCCACTCTGTTGGAGGAGGTGTGAGTTCAAAGTTCACCAACGAAAGTTGTTGCATTAGTAAAAAAGTGAAATTATGGTCCATGAGATTTGCTCTTTAATTTTCTAAGTATGCAAATTAATGAACTTTCATTAATGTTCAAGTATCATGTGGGTGCTAATTGTGCAGATGAGAGTTGTTTCGTAAATGGATTTTTAGACCAGGTTATAGATTGGATTCCAGGAATGAAAAATATCCGTTTAAGGGATCTCCCAAATAACTTTTTAACAACAGATCCCAATGATGAAATTTTCACTGGCGTCCTTGAAGTAATTGGTCAAGTTCATGAAGCCTCAGCAGTCATTGTACATACTTTTGATGCATTGGAGCCAGATGTTTTGGATGCTCTCTTGTCAATGTCTCCACCTGTATACGCCATTGGCCCTCTTCAATTATTTCTCAATCAGATACCACAACACCCTTTGAAGTCCTTGGGATACAGTCTATGGATTGAAGAAACTGAGTGCCTCAAATGGCTTGATGATAAGGAGCCAAACTCAGTTGTTTATGTGAATTTCGGCAGCATAACGGTAATGACATCGGAACAACTTGTGGAGTTCGGTTGGGGTCTTGCAAATAGCAAGCTTACTTTCTTTTGGGTAATTAGGCCTGACTTGATCATCGGTGAATCCGCAATTTTACCACCTAAGTTTGTGGATGAAACTAAGGGAAGAAGTCTAATAGCAGGTTGGTGCCCACAAGAGCAAGTGCTTAACCATCCATCAGTTGGAGGATTTTTAACACATAGCGGTTGGAATTCGACAATAGAGAGTGTGTCTGCAGGCGTGCCTATGTTATGTTGGCCATTCTTTGCTGATCAGCAAACAAACTGCCACTATAGTTGCAAAGAATGGGGCATTGGTATGGAGATTGATAATAAAGTGAAGAGAGATGAACTGGAGAAGCTTGTCAGAGAATTAATGGAGGGAGAGAAGGGGAAGAAAATGAAGAATAAGGCCATCGAGTGGAAGACATTGGCTGAAGAAGCCACTGGTCCACATGGTTCTTCATCCACAAACTTAGAGAAATTAGTGAATCAAATGCAATTAAGAAAAAGCTAGATGTTTTGGATAAGAAGTTATTTGTTCAAAGACTAGCTAGGTATATTTTATTTTGTTACCATCTTCAGTTTTATCTGGATATAAGTTTTATCTTATGTACCAATATTTACTTTGTCTGGGTCACTTGACGATAGATGCAGACACAGAGTACGTACACTTAGGGACACATGATTTTCTTCTTCTATGGTTTGAGAACGTCTAAAGTTAATTACTGAAAGATACAAGACGGTATTGAATTTCTCAAAGAAAATATCCATCATCAAAGGAGAAACCACTTATAGCGCATTTACTAATCCGTAATCAGATTGTGAGGAATTGAATTGAGGAGGAATTGGATTGAGGAGGAATTGAAATGAGGTGGAATTAGAATCAGATTCTTGTTGAAGTTGTTTGCTAAAACTGAGGTAGAATCAAAATCAGATTCTTGTTAAAGTTGTTTACTAAAACTATCTGGAATCAGAGTAGGAAAGATGTTTGAGTCTATATAAGTTGTTTACTAATTCACTTCAATCGAAATTAAAACTAGGTAGATTACTAAATTGCCCTTACATAAATAAATTATTTTCATACTAAATAATTAAATTAAATTTATTAATTAAATTCATCTATATAAAAATATTTAAACATTTTTTATTTATTTATTTTTTGAGAGAAAGTTTTATTTATTTATTTATTAAAAGATGGTTTTTTCATCCATCCCCCACTTGTCCATCTTTCCCACGGCTCCCTTTCATCTTAAAGGTATTTCTTCCCAGTCGCATAACCCTTTACCCATCCTTCTCTTTCCTTGCCCTGTCTTTATCTTCCACCCCCTTACGCCTCCATAGCCACTGCCCTATAGCTAGGCCATTCATGGTCTAGAGCCGAGCGGTCTTGTCGCCGTCTTGATCTCGGTCCACTACGTCGGGTAAGAGTGCAACGATCGAATTCAAGTAAGAGGCCAGCAATTCGGTGAAACAAGTTGAGATTAGGCTAGGTATGTGATGTGGCCATACACTGCCGAGGGTGTGGTGTTGACAGAGATGAAGAATGAACAATGCTGGATAAGTGTCAAATGAAGGACAATCTTAGGATAATAAGAAATAAGTGAGGTTATAATTGGTAGAAAATCCATTTGAGATTCCTCAGATGTCCATGAATTAAAATACCTCCCTCATGTAGGAAGTCCAATTCCTCCAAATTAAGGAGTGGGATTCCCAGTGTGAAACCTTGTCCCTGATTTATCGTATTTTGTATTATCGGACTTATGAAACTACCAAATTACCCTTGAGTTGACTTTCGTTGATCATCTTGTCAAAACACGTATTCCTAATTTTTGTAACTTATTCTTATGTATTCGTCACCACGAACATGTAGGCGCAAACGGATTTGAAATTGGATTTATAACGAAGTTTTTACGTTTCGAAACGTCAAACGGTTTTCGGATATTTTTCGTGTTTCGTCCTTAGTGACCTTGTTTTGTGAGCCACTAGGGCTCACATGTTTCCTCCCTTTTCCCTCCCCGTGACATCTTTCCTCTTTCTTTTGTCTGAAACACTCTTTCTCCCTCTCACAACTCTTTCATCTCTCTCCCTTTCGACACTCTCAGCTCTCTTTCAAACCACCATTTCCAAGGGTTTCTCACACAAACAAATAACACGCCAATGACAACAACATCCCCACCATCACCCAGGTGAACTCCGAATTAAAGGAGAACCCTCCAAACACTTCCAAACTCACTACACAGTGCATTCACTATTCACCGAGTTTTCCGACGAGTTTCCACGTTCTCCGACGAAGGTAAGCCTCAAACCTCATCCAAAAGTTGTAGATTGTATCTTGGTTATGTTTGGAAGTAGTTTTGGGAATTTTTGGTGATGTTTGGATGTAGGAATCTCACGGGGGAAGCTTTCCTATTTTTCCAGCGAGCATTACCACTTTCAAGTCGTTTTCCGATCAAACCATGTCGAGTTAGCTGTCTTACAAGGTACCATTCTCTTCATCTCGTCAAGAAGTATAATTTTTTTTCTTGAATCACTAGATTTCGTTGAGTACTGAAGACGTTATGAACGTTTAAAGTTTACCTAGTTTCCGGTGAGTTTTCCAGTTTGCCCGCGTACCAGTCACCTTTCAAGCAATTTTCCGGCCATCTCTGGCAACCATTGGGCTTCCAAATAGGTATAATCTTATTCTTCACTTTCCTAGCTTCGTTTGATATATTATGGGTCGATTTTGGTTAAGAAACGAGTGAGTTACGAAGCTTTGAAAATTGTCCAAACTTTCGGCCAAAAATCCCAGATTCCGGTGAGCTCCGGCTAGCTCGGCACTTCTACCGACTTGGCTCGGCTGAGTCAGCCGTTGACTTCTGGTCAGCGTTGACCATTGACCAGTCAACATTGATTTTGGGTTGACTTTTTTGGGGATTCAGCCGGGACCTTTCCTAAACTAATTTTGATGTTCTGATTCCAAATCCGCACTCCATCTTCCCAAATTCAATCGTTTGAGTAAAGTTTTATTAATTGGTCCTTTTATGTGCTTAGGTGTGTTTGTTAGTGGTGTTTTCGTCCTTCCTAGTTCGAACGGCTCTTCAGCGACGGAGTATCTATGAGTGGACCCCTTCCAAAATGCATCATTTAATTACAAGAAATGCATACATGAAAAGCATGATTTTATGACTACATTTTACAAAACGTTTATGAGTAAAACGGATTTACGCTTTATGAAATATCATGCTTTATCAGATTTATGTTCTTTGAAAGATTTATGATTATATACCATGAACATGATTTATGATATGATGTTTGAGCTATTGAGCTCTGATGAGACATATTTTAGAAATATTATGTTTATGATTTATGTGCTTATATATATGCCTACGGGTGAATGATATCATTAAATGGCTTCGGTTGGGTGATGTAGGAGCCTATAGGCAAATGATATCTATATATGGCTTCGGTCAAGTGATGTAGGGGCCTACGGGCGAATGAAGATTTATATATGGCTTCTGTCGGGTGATGTAGGGCATGCAGGCGAATGAATGCCTTCGGGTGAATGAAGAATGAAGATATATATATATATATATATATATATATTTATATATGTCTACGGGCAGGTGATGAAGTGCCTTCGGGTGAATGAAGATTTATATATATGCCTTTATGATGCTACTAAGCAAACTATATATAATATATGTTTTATGAAGTTTTTATGGCATGCTAGGGTTTTCGGAAAACCTATTACATATTATGCTAGATGAGTTTTCATAAACTTTGGGGGTTAGTACGTTGAAGAATAACTGTTTTAGTATTCCTTATATATAAACTTGGTCCACTCATGTTTTGTTTTATGCCCCCTTAGGACTTAGAATCAAGGCATACAATCCCGACGTTAAGGCATTTCCGCATCGGTATCTTTGAGTCATCTCGGTGTAGGACCCCTTTCTTTGTAATCTTAATTAGTAGTATGCTCTGAACATGTCAGGCATCATCACCATTATTTTGTTGGCAGTTGAATATTATTATATTATTTTGTAAAGGTTGTATTTGAATATTACGTTGCATAGTTATGCACAAAATTTTTATGTATGTTTTACATGTTATTAGCATATGCATTCAT
Source organism: Pyrus communis (assembly GCF_041283825.1). Taxonomy (NCBI): domain Eukaryota; kingdom Viridiplantae; phylum Streptophyta; class Magnoliopsida; order Rosales; family Rosaceae; genus Pyrus; species Pyrus communis. The sequence continues at coordinate 9,180,614 of NC_142581.1, read as the reverse complement.
GAATGGCTTGCGTCACCCTGAGGTGTCAACAAGCACATAGCCATCCCATTGTCTTTCGGACACCGGGATCGAGGCGTGTTAGATTGGTATCAAAGCCTAGTTATTCAGAGCATACTTAGGATCTTCTGTTATTGTAGTAGTGTGTCGGCCTTGACATTATTTGGATGCCACGGTTTCCGGATTTGATGCCTTTTGGTGCAGTTGTGTAAACCTTTTTTTGTTTGAATTGTCACATCCTATTTGAAGTACAAAATTCGTGTCGGGATTGTACCTTAACAGCGACGAATTGTAGTGATGAACGACTCATCAACGAATCGATACTTTGTGACATGCATTCCCTAGGAATGGCGAGCAGAGTTGGATTTACATTGAAGTAACGCGAAATAGAAAACCTCAGGGGAGAAGAAGTCTGGTTAAAACCAGCTGAAGATCAGAGTCGGTGATGCTACTCTGCGACATGCAATCCCTAGAAATGGCAGATAGAGTCGTATCTACCTAGGAGTGTTATGAAACAGAGAAATCTTAGTGGTATGAGTGGGAGATCTGAAACGGTGAAGTTACTCAGTGACATGCATTCCCTAAGAATGGCGGATAAAGTCATATCTATATGGAATTTCCTCGAAACATTTGAAGTGTGAGTTGGAGAAAACGAGTAACTGATAGTCGTGTTTAGTAAGTGTTAGTTGGTAAGATTGAATCAATGTTCTCGGACTAGTTGCCGCTGAGGGAATTCGTGTAGACTGTCTGAAGATTTCTCAATGATTGTACTATAGATAACCTTCTCGTTTACTCCAATACCAAGGTCAAGTTCACCAAACATCGACAGTAAGTTTTACACCAAATTCTTTAACGTTGGCTTTGTTTAGACTAAATACTTTTCTTGGGAGACTCTTTTATAGTAAACGCTATTCTCATCAATTTCCAAAAAGGTTGTGATCATTGGAAATTGAAAATCATCACAAGGTGTTGTGAAATGCGAAATATTCTTGATTTTGTCACTTTCTATCAACAGTTCTTAACGATTCTTTGAGCATAACCTTATCTCCTTCTTGGCTATGAAACTAGTCAATTTTTTTGAGTTGTTGAAGGTGAACGAAGCTCCTGATAACAGACATATTATCTCACTTGATCATTGTTCTTACACTTTTTGATGACATCGATGAATTTCAATCCTACGATGATGTGTTATCGGATGTCTGGCTGCATGTTGATGCAGCATGATCGAGTAATGCGTGTTCATCTTTATGGTTGGAACCGCAGGAGGTAAACCATCCTATCTTTGACCTTGAGCCAGTGGTTACCGTCTTACTTGAAAAACTAATGACACATTTTCTTTGTAGAAATTTATGTGGGACGAAAGTTGGGAACAAAACTTTTTGGAGTTTGGAACATTGTCTAACTCATGCTCCCCCTTGCTTTTATTGATGTTGGTGGTGAGTTTTAAGTCTCTTGTTTTGCATCATTTCTGACCAAAGAAGTTGTAGTGTGTTCTGACATAGAAATAGTTGAGTTTTAGATGAAATAGGTGGATGGGGCTCATCGGTGATTTTGGATTGCACTTTTGAGTACCATCTTGGTCAGGCAAATGTCGTAGCTGGTGCTTTTAGTCAGAAATTCCATGGACAACTTACCTCCATCCAAGCTATCCGTGTCTCACTATTGTTTTCCCTTCATGGATTTGGCTTTATTTTGGCATTCGATCCACGGTGAGTATTGTCGGCTCACTTATAAGTCAAACTTGTATTGATAGAGTTCAGGCAAGAAGCCCAAGAGTTGCTCAGTAAAATGCGAGTTTGAAGGAGCAAGTGTCAGATGACACGAGACGGGATTTGAAAGTTTGAGGAATTGGAACTCTGTTGATAAGAAACAAATTGTTCTTGCCTAAGACCATCTCCAATGGTTGGGCTAAAAGCCAAATATTTTAGCCCGGAAAATTTAGCTTTTAGCCCAGAAACAACTTTTCTACTCCAACCGTTCTGGCCTAAAATTTTAGCCCGGGATTATTAAAGAATGAACTTAGGCTATTTTTTTTCTTAAATTAAAATTTTAAAAAAAAATAAATATGTAGATTGTCATAAATTAATTTTATAAACATTTGAATCTAAAAAAATTTAAATTCCGATAAATATTGAAAAATACTCCTTGAGGCAGACTTTCGCATAATTTCCTTTTGCTTACCACGTAAGAACTTCTTCCTCTCTGGAGTGTATTGGCTGAGGTCCTTCATCATGAATTCAATTTCAAACCTATTTTCCTCCTTATCCGAGATTTCCTTCATTTGCAAACGCATTCGAGCCGCTTCTTCTTGGCGAGCGCTATGAGTTTCGTTCAATTTTGCCATTCCGGTATCAAAGTGTCCACTCATCAGATCTTGGGACTTCCCTTTTCTCTTTGCTTCCTTTTGCTTATCTCTTCCTGGGGGCCTTGCAAAAGAAGGAGATGGGGTCATTTCATCGACACCTTCAGCAACACCTTCATCTCCGGCATTTGTCTGTGCAGCTTCATGTTGAAATAATCTTCCCCATTGTTGGTCCGCATCGGTTCCCCACCTTGGACAATCCTTGAGGATGTCCCAAGCATGTTGCAACTTAAAAACTTGATTTTTTGGTGTTACTCTTGTCTTGTAAATTTCCATTGCTTTGTCACCCTATGCAAAAAATACATAAAAATAATTAGTTGCAACATAATATTATGTACATGACAAATAAAATATCAAGAACAAAACTCACAATTTCTATGGCGCTCCTCCCACTAGCCATGCCAGCCACGGCTCTCTCCAAGCTTCCATTCCATAAAGTGCATGCTTTGTTGATAGTCTTCCACTGATCATAAACACCACCACCATCCCGCCTGCTACCATTGCAGTTTTCTTGAAACTTTGCAATGATTTTATCCCACAAAACCTTCTTATTTTGATTAGTGCCAACTGCACCATCTTCGCTAACAGAAACCCATGCCAAGCATAGAGCAACATCTTCCTCACAAGTCCAATTACGACTTCTAATATGCTCTTTTGCCATGTTAAACAATTTGGAAATGGAAAGAAATGGTAGAAAGATAAATTGGAAGAATTGTAAGAGAAATTTGAGTTTTGTGTGGATGTTTGAACAAATACATAGGTATTTATAGAGTTTTTGGGTGAATTTTGAGTTAAATAATTTTTTTTAATTATTTTAACCGTTAGATTTAATTTGGGCCGTTAGATCTTTTTTTTTACCGTTAAATTTGATTATATTTGATCTCAGCCGTTGGATTCAATGTATTTTAAAATAACATATTTTAAAAAATCAAATTTGAATCTGGACCGTTGGATCAACCAACGGTCCTTGAAACGCAACCGTTGGATTGCAAAAATAGCCGTTGGAGTTCATCTGGGTGGCCGAGAACCCGCTGACAGCGGGGCCCACCTTGTCGGACACGGATTGCAAGCGCTCCGCGTGGGGCGCGTTCGCGAGTGAGCAGGCCGAGACTGGCCTTTGGGCCAGCTAGTCCAGTCGCGCGGGGGGGGGGGGAATCTGGGGGGAATTTGGCCCAACTTTAACATTTGGCATTTAGCCCAATGTTTTAGCATGGGTTGGAGATGGTTTGGGGGGGAAATTTGGCATTTAGCCCATTGTTAGAGATGGTCTAAGGGTAAGGAAACTGTGAAAAAGGAAAATTCTTTATGAGGCTCATATTTCAACGTATGCCATGCATGCTGTCAGTACTAAATTGTACCACTGTTTTTGTAAACTTTATTACTGGTGTTGTATGTATGGGATATCGCTGAATATGTGAGTAGGTGCCTGATTTAGAAGTAAGTGGAAGCGATGAGATGGAAGCCATCGGGCTTATCTCAATTTCTTATATTCCTGTTTGGAGATGGGAAGAAATTTCCTTGGTTATCCTTGGGTTGTCAGGGATTGTTGAGGATGCAAATAGAAATGGGTGAATGTCACCATAGATTTCTTGTACAAACCACCTTATACACGTGGAGACTATGATGACATTTCAAAAATTGCTATCAACTCACTCAGCATATTATCTACCAGTCCACGAGGACTATACTTCCGACCACTTGGCATAATTCTTCATTCTGGACTTCGTTAGACTGACGTCTCGGTTTACATCGATTTCGATTGTGATCCCGGATTCACTTCCTGATATTGAAAGACATTCTAATTAACTTTGGGTTCGTGTTTACCCTTCAACACTTCGTATCATTTCTAAAAGCAAACAAACCCATTTAAGAAGACCATTCAGATCCGAAAGTTTTAGTTGAGACCATCAGTTATTCGATCACCTATTAACACCCTATTAAGCGAATTGTTGCTAGTTTAAAGCAAGGTGACCTCTCATTTGTTCAACACCTTGGAAGTATGAAATCCATGTAAAATGAACTTGATACGTGCTGTCCATACACGACTGATTCCGTTGTGCTACTGAAGAGGGTTGATGAAGACAAGGTGTTTCAACTCTTGGCAAGCTTAGGAGCTGAGTATGAAGACTTGCGTAGTCATTTGTTAATGACTCCAAAGATGCTCTCCTTTACCAGTGTGTGTTATGCTGTCTAGAGAGAGGAAACTTGGAGAAGAGTGATGAAAGTTAAGCCCAAACCCAACTCTGAGGCTAGGGTTTTCACAACAAATCACAAAGCAATGGGTGATAGGGTGCTTTGGAAGAAGGCAGACTGGAAATGTTCTTATTGCAATATGAAATGACATTTGAGAGAAAAATGTTGGATTCTTCATCCGTAGTTGAAGCCTAAGTTTGATAGGGAAGGCATGATGATCAAAGATGGGAAGGGAAGAGTCACTCTGAAAGCATTTCACTCAGCTTGTTCCTCAACTGATGGGATGGCTAATTTCTCAACAAATCCCATGTCTTTGATCAATGAGTTTGCTACTTTTCTTCAAAAGAAGCAAGGAAGCAGTGAGCCTGATGAGGTGACGACTGAAAACCCTACTGCAATGCTAGGGAAATTTGCTGGATTCTTGGTTGACTCAGAGAGCACATCGAAAGGCAATATTCCAGGTATTATTAGTGCCATTTCCATTGCTCTTAATGCAAAATGTTACACATGATTTTTGGATTATTAACTCCTGTGCCACTAATCATATAACTAATAAACCCTTTAGTCTCCATGAATTTCAAAAAACTATTGATCCAATTCATGTGTCTGTTGAAAATGGGAAAAGGGAACTTATTCTAGGGAAATGAAAGATTAGATTGTTGAGTGAGCATACTGATTCCATTGCTCTCTATGTACCTTCTTTTCCTTTTTAGCTCTTGTCAATAGGAAAAATCACAAAAACTTTAAACTGTCTTGCCATATTTTCCCCTCACAATGTTGTGTTTTAGGACTGAGTTACTCAGAAGAAGATTGGTGAAAGGTTATTCTTAAATGGACTCTACTATCTTTCAAAAGAGTCCAATTTTGTCAAAAGGCTCAGTGCCAACTTAAGTCAAGTTTAGGAACACCAACTCTGGCACCAACGCCTTGCCCATCCCTCAGAACCTGTGATGACCAAGTTGTTTCCCTTTTTTGTAAAAACACACTTGAGTGTGAAACTTGTCAAATGTGAAAAGCCACTAGATTCCCTTTTGTCTCCTCTAATTCTAGAACCAGTAGACTTTTTGAACTTGTTCACTCAGATATCTGGGGTCCGTCTTGTGTGAAATCCTTTGATGGGTATAGATATTATGTTACATTTGTTAATGACTATTCTAGAGTGACCTGGTTGTAACTCTTAAAACTTAAAAGTGATTTGTTTGATGCTTTTAAGGATTTTCACAATCTAATCACCAATCAATTTTCATCTAAGTTATATATGTTAAGATCAGATAATGGCACTAAGTACACTTCTAATAACATGAGTAATTACTTGAGCAATCATGGCATTTACATCAAACTAGCTGTGTTGGTATGCCACAACAAAATGGTGTACCAGAGAGAAATAATCAAGACTTATTGGAGAAGACTCGATCACTTATGATCTAAATGAATGTTCCTAAGAAATTTTGGTCTTAAGCTCCTTACATCATTAACATACTGCCAACTCGGGTGTGGAATACTAAATCTCCTTTTGAAGTAATGAAGGGCAAGTCTATAGATTTGTCTCACCTTAGGACCTTTGGTTGTACTTGTTATGTGCACATTCAAGCTCTCCATCGTGATAAACCCGACCCTCGAGCTGTCAAATATGTGTTTATGGGATATTCCAGTTCTCAAAAGGGTTACAAAGTGTACAACCCTAACACTGGGAAACTGGTAGTCTCTAGAGATGTGTGATTTGAGGAATATTCACCTTACTTCCACAAAGGTTTGGAGACTAATCCCAATAGGGAAGATCTTATGGACCTATTTCCACTGCCTACTCCAGCAGAAGTTCTTAAAGTCACCCTTGCTCATATTAGCACTAAGAATTCTCAACCCACTGAAAGTATAAGTGATGCAGTGCCGAGCTTCTCTGGACCATCAGAAGCTCAACCAAATCAGCAAGCTATAAGTGCACTAAGAAGAAATCCTACACGAGATAGACATCCACCAGTGAGGTTACAAAAGTACATTACTTACACTGCAAGGCATCCTATCTCTGCAACCACTTCTTATCACAGATTCTCATCTTTTCATGCTTCTTTCCTTAACAAATTGTCCCACACTTTCAAACCAAGGAATTTTCATGAAGCCACCTGCATGCCTAAATGGTAATATGCTATGACTAAAGAGCTTTAAGCTCTTCATGACAACCAGACATGGAGTGTGGTGGATCTTCCAAATGGCAAGAAGGTAGTGGGAAGTAGGTGGATGTATAAGACCAAATTCAACTTCAATGGAAGCATTGAGAGACATAAGGCACAATTAGTAGCTCAAGGCTTTACACGAATCTATGGCATTGACTACAAGGAGACTTTTGCTCCAGTTGCCAAAATGAAAACTGTTAGGGTATTGTTGTCTGTGGCAGTCAATAATGCATGGCCCTTATTCCAAATGGATGTGAAGAACGCATTTCTTTATGGGGATCTTGAAAACTAAGTGTACATGAAGTTACCCACGGGTCATCCAAGAGAAAAGGAATCCAACAAGGTCTGTAGACTTCACAAAGCCATATATGGTCTCAAACAATCCCCTCGAGCTTGGTATTTGAAGCTTAGTTCAGTCCTTGAAGCTGCATGATTCAAAAGGAGTCATGATGACTCTTCTTTGTTTGTTCGAAGTGGTATTGTTGGCAAATTAGTTGTGCTTAGATATGTTGATGACCTAATTATTACAGGTGACAATATGAGTGAAATCAAGGTGCTTAAGCAGTCACTTCACCAAAAAATTTGCCATTAAAGACTTGGGCCCCTTGAAATACTTTCTTGGAATTGAGGTGGCTACTTCTTCAAAGAGATTGTTCTTGAATAAAAAAAGTATGTTCTCGATCTTCTAGATGAAGCTAACATGATGGAGTGTCAACCAGCTCGGACAACCCTGGCTAGCAAGCTTCAATGGCATGAAAAAGGTGAACCTCTCTCGGACGCCAGTGTTTATCAGCGAATGGTTGGGAAACTTATTTATCTCACCATTACCAGGCTTGATATCTCATATTCAGTTAGCCTAGCTAGTCAGTTCACACTCTCCTACTTTAGTTCACTGGGAAATCATCAAGAGAATACTTCGATATCTCAAGGGCTCAGTAGGTAGGGGGATAATTATTAAGAATAATGGATCAAATCACATTTTGGCCTACACAGATGCTGACTGGGCTGGAAATGCCCTTGATTGAAAATCCACAATAGGTTTTTGCACATTTGTTGAAGGGAATCTTGTCACTTGTAAGAGCAAGAAACAAACTGTTATTGCTCGATCTAGTGCAGAAGCTAAGTGTAGGGCCATGGCAGCAACAGCCTGTGAACTGGTATGGTTGAAAGGTCTTATTTCCGAGCTCGGATTCACAACCTATGTCCTTGTATTGTGATAACCAAGTTGCCATGCATATTGCCTTCAATCCTGGGTTCCATGAAATGACCAAACATATTAAAGTTGACTGCCATTATATTCGTGCTCAAGTTCAATCCAAGGTGATAGACACCGTGTTCACACGCAGCTACGATCAACTTGCTGATTTATTCACAAAAGCACTAGACTCCACTTAGTTTCAGCGTTTGTTATGCAAGCTTGGATCAATCAATCCCCTTGATCCAGCTTGAGGGAGTGTATTGAAACCGGTTTGTATAAGATCTCAAATGATGGGTTGTATGCATGGGTTGTCATCCTCACTTTAGCTAAGTCATAGGCTAAAGTGATGGTCTTAACCCTACTTTCATGACTTCCCATACCTTGTCATTCACCTTACCTCTTTTCGTCAACCTTTCTTAGTTGCTTGTAGAAACTTCTTTCCTTGTAATTAGGTTTTGGCTTTTCCTCTTGTTAAGGCAGATTTTAGGGATTGTGTTGGAAATGTTAGCCTACTTTTTCTAGTAGCTTTCTTTTTGGCTCTCTATAAGAGTTGCCTTCTTTTCTTGTAATCCTTACAATGAAACATACAACAAATATTTGAAACCAAAAACTCAACACTTGATCTCTCTAAATTCAAATACAAGAAAATGGACTACCATTCAACTTAAATCACATAGATGTTGAACAGTAGCTCACTACTAGCACTGTAAACAATCTGCACCACCATGCAAACACACAATCCAAAATGGAGGCCACAACAGTAGCTACTAAGCTTCACGCTGTTTGCATTCCAGTTCCGACTCAAAGCCATATTAAGGCAACGCTTAAATTTGAAAAACTCCTACTAAGTAGAGGTTTTCATATTACCTTTGTCAACATGGAGTTCAATCACAAGTGGTTTCTTAAATCTCTAGGATCCGATACCATAGATGGCTTGCTTGATTTCCGGTTCGAAGCCATCCCAGATGGCAGTCCAGATTCAGACGAAGATGCTACCCAAAATCTCACTTTACTCTGCGGTTCCATACTAAAACATACTTTCCTGGCGCTGTTTCGTGACCTCCTCACTAAGCTCAACAAGGACGCCAAAACAACATCCAACAATCCACCAGTGACGTGCATAGTTTCAGATGGTTTCATGTCCCCAGTCACAATCACTGCTGCTCAAGATATTGGAGTCTCTTCGGTGCAGTTTTACACTTTTGCTGCATGTGCCTTCATGGGCTTTATACAATTTCGTGCGTGGGTTGAAAAAGGACTTAGACCACTCAAAGGTGAAATATATACAACTATTGAAGCAACTGCTTATTTTTTGGTTAATTCTTTATTTCTTATTTTCCAAACATGCAAATGAAATTCTTCTTGTTGTAGATGAGAGCTGTTTGACAAATGGATATTTGGAAAAAGTTATAGACCGGATTCCAGGAATGAAAGATATTTGTTTAAGGTATATCCCAACTTTTTTTCGAACCACAAATCCGGATGACATCCTATTTAACTTCACGATGAAAGCAACGGATAGAGCTCATGAAGCTTCAGCAATTGTTCTTCATACTTTTGATGTCTTGGAGACAGATGCGGTTGACGCGCTTTCATCTATGGTTCCACTTGTTTATCCCAATGGCCCTCTTCAATTGCATCTCAACCAGATACCAGAACACCCCTTGAATACTGGATATAGTCTATGGAAAGAAGAAACTGAATGCCTTGAGTGGCTAAACGCTAAGGCGCCAGATTCTGTCATGTATGTGTATTTTGGCAGTATAGCAGTCATGACACCTGAAAATCTTGTCGAGTTTGGTTGGGGACTTGCAAATAGAAAATTGCCCTTCTTTTGGATAATCAGGCCTGATCTTGTAATTGGTGAACCCGCAATTTTTCCGCCTGAGTTTGTTGCCGAAACAAAAGAAAGAAGTTTTACAGCAAGTTGGTGCCCACAAGAGCAAGTCCTGAACCACCCATCAGTTGGAGGATTTTTAACTCACAGCGGTTGGGGTTCAACAATTGAGAGCCCGACTGCAGGAGTGCCTATGCTCTGTTGGCCATCCTTCGGGGACCAGCAAATGGACTGCCACTATACTTGCAATGAATGGGGCATTGGGATGGAGATTAGTAATGATGTGAAGAGGCATGAAGTAGAGAAGCTTGTCAAGGAGTTAATGGAGGGAGAGAAGGGTAAAAAGTTGAAAAATAAGGTCATGGAGTGGAAGAAACTTGCAGAAGAAGCTACTGGCCCGAATGGTTCTTCATCCAAAAACTTAGACAATTTAGTGAATCAAGTTCTACTATGAAAGAACTAGATGTCAGTATGTAATTTAGAACTACCAACTATGCCCCGAGTTCAAAACTCCCTCTCTCTCTTCCGTTAGTGTTGATTAGTGTAAAATATCGTTTATAATAAAAATAAAAATAAACCTAGGTATACATGATTTAGAACTATCTCAAAATTACCATATTATTATTGGTCTAAGTTTTAGAACTGAGTATGAGGTATTCTCAGCATCATATAATAAATGGTAGACCAACCTCAACCCTTTGAATGTTTGGTAGTGTGGTTGTGCATCATGACCAATAACAATACCAGACCTAGTGAATATAACCAAATACAAATTAAGATGGTAAACAAATATTTGAGTCATCATCGGAAAAGCCCATTCACACTGATATATAATCAAGATGGCATGCTTGATCCATAAAATTGACTTGATTTGAACTAATTATAGAGTTTAATTTAGATTAGTTTAGCTTGGCGTTGAATTTGTTCTATTTAGGCCCCTCTTTAAATGGTTTAGAATAAGCTCACATAAAAAAGTATAATCTGAAATTATTCAGTTGTTACTTAACCTCATGTTTAATATGAAAACCTCCACTGTGCAGGAGTTTTGCAAATTTAAGCGCTGCCTTGATATGGCTTTGAGTCGGAACTGGAATGCAAACAGCGTGAGGCTTAGTAGCTACTGTTGTGGCATCCATTTTGGATTGTGTGTTTGTATGGCGGTGCAAATTGTTTACAGTGCCAGTAGTGAGCTACTATTCAACATATATGTGGTGTGGTTTAAGTTGAATGGTAGTCCATTTTCTTGTATTTGAATTTAAAGAGATCAAGTGTTGAGTTTTTGGTTTCAAATATTTGTTGTATGTTTCATAGTAAGGATTATAAAGCCTACGTGGCGCGCAGGCCGAGTAACTAATAAGCTAACTACGTCCTTCAGTTGAATGCGGGGCGTGCCAACTCGTCGGCCGAGCTCGGCCAAGGAGTAAAATTTGTTGATGTTGCGTTGAGCGCGTTGTTGACTTCTTTATCTTGCGACTGCGGCCGAGGAAGGAACAAATCTCAGCCTTTGGATTCTCGAGCCTAAAGACAAGGCTGCTAGTTCTGCGAAGTTCAATATCGAATTCGGCTCTCAAGGTGCCGAATGTAGTAACCTGGTACCACCTCACTTCGCCGAGAAGGCTAATGAGATGACCTCTGCCAATAAGGATTCGAAAATCCTTCTCGACCGAGACTTGGATAGATAACCAGTCGGCCTCGACGTAGTGATGTTTATCCAAACTTAAGGTGCTTCGAGAACGGCTGATTCTATGGCAACAGTGCTGTTTATCCAAACTGAAGATGTTCGCCGGTTACCTTCACAATGCTGTTTATCCAAACTGAAGATGTGTCGATGGAAAAAAAGAAAACAAAAAATATTTCAAAATGTTTGAGAGGTTTTACGCAGTACAATTGTGTGTTGAGTTGGAGGTCCTTTTACGTTGCCTGCCGCTTGGTATTTATAGAGATATGCATGCGCATGTCCAAGTCACGAAAACCAATTCCATTCACACTGTGACTCTGAGTCTTCATTGGTTGCTAACCCCACGTCTTATCAATCAAGACTTGCCGTCATCTGCAACCCAATGCAATCTTGTTTTGACTAGATTATCGGTATAATTCTAAGAATATCTAGCAATACTTTTTATTCTACCATCATAACCCTTATCCATGTATAATAAACTTCTGCCAAATACCACATGCATGCATGATAACCATGCATCCAACAACTCTAATCAAACCTTCAGCCGTAACCATGCATGGCTGGCCAAATCCAAGCACACGTGGATGACCAACTCCAATCTGGCATCCTCATCTTGCACTAATATCTATGCCAATCCGTATCCATTTACCAACACTGCAGTAACGTATTGGGACTCTTGATAAAATACTCTGATGCTCTAATCCTCCGCACGTCTAAGTTCCAAGAACCCCAAATCAACTTGAACTATATTGCTTGCTTAGAAATATAATTTGCATCTTATTTATCCTATTTAAGAATATACCAAGATAATTCATTTTAAAGAAAATAATTATTATGATAAAAACCATAATATTATTCTTTAACAAAATTATCTTCACTTTTCCATCCGACGATTGGGAGTTATGCTCACTCAACGGTCTTGATTGCTCGGACCGATGGTGTAATTTTCGGCCCAAACAGCCTCACAATAGACTAGCAATAATATGGTTCAAATTTGTCTTTGACAAGAATCCAACCTAAGATCTCTCGTTTATTTTAATTTTTTTTTAAATTTATTTATTTATTTTGGAATAAACGATATTATCTACACTAATATAGAGGGGAGTGGGCAGGCCTAACCCATTATGAGACTTAGACTACTCTCCCACTCTCTTAGTGTAAATATAGCGTTTGTTAAAAATAAAAAATAATATAAAAATAAATAAATAAATAAAGTTTATATAGAAAAAGAATAATCTCAAATTATTTAGTTGTTAATTAAATTGGAATTGGTCTTAGATAAGCCCAATCCAATCCTACTTTGGCCAATCAAAATCCCCAAAGAACTTTTTGTTTGACCTACAAATAAATCCAAGGGGTAACCAATGAAAAATTTATTACAAGACAATTGACTAGTTAATTAATTTGGATCACTCTATTCAAGATTCTTCAAATAAGATTATTTCCCAGCCTGAACTAGTGTGAAGATGCCTAAAGGAGCAAAGCTAATTTTCCTTACAGGGTAAAGCGGCGTATAAGACCATCTCTAAAGGGGATGTCAAATTTTAAACTTGAAATTTAAATTTGAAGGCTTACATGGCACTTTGATATCTTTTAAACTTTTGCTCTCCAACCGATATGTCAAATTTTAAATATAAAATAATAATTCATGTACTTTCTTTGCATTGGGAATGAAAAGAAACAAAAGGATAATACTTTAAACTAAAAAATTAATAAAAAGTATTTAATAATTAATTAAAAAAATCTGATGGTGCTGTCAAATTTGACAGCAAAGGGGATAGATGTCAATCCATATCATGCCACATCAGATTTGGCTTCTTGGTTGTAAAACATTAATGCTGTCTTTTGTTACCGTTATTACTGATTTGGACAATTTGACATCTCATTTGAAGATGCTCTAAAAAAGCTGGCCCGTCAAAAGCTTGGTTCCTTCGCGAACGAAATTCAAAATCAACAAGGGTTTGTGGAACGAAGGGGGTGTACAACTAGCGGTGTACAATACCATCACTTTTTTGTTTGTAACTATGGAGAGATAGATTGGAGTTCTTACGAAGTTCAAGGCGAAGAAATAAAAACGAATTTTTCTATAGCCTCCAAGAACTTAAATTTTAATAAAAAATACACAATTTTAATTTTAAAAAAAATGAAAAAACTAAGATTCAATCCTTAATCATCAATGTTGTTTGACTAAACCCGTATTTATTTCAAATTTTTTACTGAAGTCTTTTGACTTTTGTCCACATCAAACTTTTTTATTGAAGTCCTTGGAGGAGCATCGCGGCTGCTCGACCTGTACTATTAAGAGGGCTGCGATGGCAAGTCGGGGATGGTACAACCATCACAATATGGGGTGACAATCGGGTGCCCCGGGAAAACTTTTTCAAAATCACCACGCCACCTCCAGTGCACTGGTGTGGTGAGGATACGGTGTATAAATTATTTTTGGAAGGATCTCGCCACTGGGACATGGAACTTCTTGGTACTTTATTTTGCTCCGAGGAGATCAAGGCTATACAACGTATCCCTCTGAGCTTAAGACCCCTGGACAACCCCTGGACAACAAATTAAGCTGGCATCATGAACGAAACGGTATCTTTACCGTCAAGAGTGCCTATCACTTGGCAAGAAGAGAGGTGGAGATGCGCGACAGCAGATCGTTTTGTCACGCAAAAGCACAAAACGATTCGAAGGAAAGAAGTCATGGAATGCTTGCGTTCCTGGGAAGGTGAAAATTGCTGCTTGGCAAGGATGTTTAAACTCTTTGCCTACTAGATCGAAGCTCGTCAGCAAGAAGAAAACTAATGAAACTGAATGCCTTTTTTGCTCTGGCAAGTCAGAGACCATAGAATATGTTTGGAGGGACTGCTCTATGGTGGTTGCGGTATGGTTCTTAACATTGGGATTGAGGGAGGCAGCTGGTACTCAGCAGCCATTATCAGATTGGGTGGCTCAGCTTGCTCAAAAGTTACCCAAACAAGCCTTCGACTTGATGTTGATGACGCTATGGAGTATTTGGCGTGCGAGGAACAATTTATTACGGAAAGATGTGCAAACACCGCCTCAAGATATTGCTCTCCGAGCTGAGGAATGGATGCTCGCATACGGCGCTGGCATCGACCAAAGATGAAGCCCAAACAAGCTTCCAGACAACGTTGGGTTCAACCTAATGACGGTTGGGTGAAATGTAATTTGGGTTTTCATGACAAATGTTCCTTAAAATTGATCTATTTTATCAAGATGGTTTATGAAATTAAAAATCAATCAATGTAATTCTTGAAATTGAGTGTCGTAAATCAATGTAGTTATTCCGTCATAACTCCGTTAAAAATTATGTTATGTACTGATGTGACATATAATTAAATTCTACAATATAATAAAATATTGCCATGTGGATTAAAAGTATTAAAATAATATTTAAAAAACTGTTTTATATAAATAAAAAGAAAAAAAAATAAAAAGAAGAAGATGATGACTGTTCATCATCTTCTTCCCCTCCTACCCAGCGACCCACCATTCTCCTCCCCTTGAAACGGCACCGTCGCACCCCGTTCCAGCAGTTCTCCTGTTCGCCGATGACGGTAATTCGAAATGAAGCCTCCTCGATGTTGCTCGACCCGGAGGTTCAGGCGCTGAGAATTGTTGACGATTACATGTGCGACAGCCGACAGGGTGGGGTGGGATGGGGACTGGGGCTGTGGTTCCGGTGAGAGTGGCAGTTGGAAACTGCATGTAAAAGGGTGCTGTTGCTGTTTGTTTCATTAATTTGAGCTCTTGCAGGTCCTTGTGTAGCCTTCTGTTCTCTTCTTTCAAGGGGAGGAGAATGGTGGGTCGCTGGGTAGGAGGGGAAGAAGATGATGACTGTTTCATCATCTTCTTTTTCTCCATTTTTTTTTTTTTGTTTTTAATTATATAAAATAGTTTTGTAATTATTATTTTAATACTTTAATCCGCATGGTAATATTTTATTATATTATGGAACTCAATTATGGACCAAGTCATCACATAACATAATTTTTAATAGAGTTGTGATCGAAGAACTATATTGATTTGCAACATCTAATTTCAGAGATTACATTGATCAATTTTCAATTTCAGAGATAAATCTTGATAGAAATAGTCAATTTCAGAGACCATTTGTGATAAAAACCTATGTAATTCTAATGGTGCTTGGAATGAACGACCAAAAATTGGAGGTTTTGGGGTGATTATCCATGACCATAGAGGGGAGTTCACCGCTGCGACCCCAGTGAGCTCGCCGTTGCAAGCGGAACTAATGGCTGCTAGGGCTGCTTTGCATTTTGTGCAGGATACTGTTGGGTGTAATGCAAATATCATATTTGAATGTGACTCAAGTCTGGCTCTTGCAGCGATGAAGATGAGTGGGGAAGATTGCTTGTTGCTTGGTCCTATCATCATATTTGAATGTGGCCTACTAGGTTCCCACAAACCCAACTTAGTGTTGTTTGTCGTGAGGCCAATGCCGTCGCTCACCGTCTCGCTAGTAGTGGGTGATATAATTTTTACCACCTACAGGAATAAAAACATTTTAAAATATTTGTAAGAGTATAAGATTATGGTAGTATAGAAGCTTAAGTAAAGTCGTTTATGTGACATCTTACATTGTCCAGGGAAGTGATCTTTATATATATATTCACATCCCTACCTAGCATGAAGCCTTTTAGGAGCTCACTGGCTTAGGGTTCCATGAGAACTCCGAAGTTAAGCGAGTAGCGCGCGAGAGCACTCCCATGATGGGTAACCCACCGGGAAGTTCTCGTCTGAGTTCCCAGAAACAAAACTGTGAGGGCGTAGTCGGGGCCCAAAGCAGACAATATCATGCTATGATGGTGGAGCGGGCCCGGGAAGTGGTCCCCCTCAGGCCGGGATGTGACAATTTGGTATCAGAGCCTAACCCTGACCGCATGTGTGCCGACGAGGACGTCAGGCTCCTAAGGGGGGGTGGATGTGGGAACCATGAGGGCGTAGTTGGGGCCCAAAACGGACGATATCATGCTATGGTGGTAGAGCGGGCCCAGGAAGTGGTCCCCCCGGGCCGGGATGTGACAGTTTCCACATTGATTAATTGAATAATTTATATTTAAACTAATTCTTAATTAATTATTTAAAACAAAGTTTCAAAAATCTTGGTTTTATGACCTAGAATATTAAAAACGAATTTTAAATTAAAACAATTAAAGGAACCAATTTGGAAGGGAACAATCTTAGAAAATAATGATAAAAAGACACTAGAGTTCTACCATCACCTTAACAATCTTATGTAGTTTCACCAATTATTTATGAACATGGAACTTTTGAAGGTTAGGTTTTCTTTATGCATATTCTACTTGTGGCATTCAAGCTAGAACATATATCAAACATGCAATCCATCTGTGACATTTAGATCAAATGTAAACATGCATGACTCATTACGCTTTGTGAAAACTTTTTGAAAAGCCATGCAACCCCTAAGACGTGGCATTCGCCTTTGGTGAACTTACAACTATCAATCACAAGAAGCAATACTCAATCCTCTGATGGCATTCCGACCGAATTGCATCTGATTACTTATCTAAACATCCTAATGGTAGCTTAGCATTAAGATATAGAGATATTTTTAATCAAAGTGATTAATAATTTAAAGTATGCATGTATAATATCATAAGCAATTAAATAAAAACTATATATTGATGCTAAGTCTCAACGCTTAGCCCTAGAAAACGGAAATTAATTACAAACAACCATAAAACAAAAGGAATATTATTGAAATAGGAAAAAAGAGAGAAAACTCCTTGAAATACAAATCGTTAAAGACTAGCTAAGTTCTCCAAATTGATGAGTTCGTCCCTAATGGCTAAAAAACCTTATTTATACTACTACAAAATAAAATCATACGTAGAAAATGTCTTCTAAAACCTAGGAAACATAATAGAATAAGATAACTAGGAAATAAACGGTTTCCTATTTGAACTGAAATTCGGACTTCTTAGAAAATCAGACTTGACCAACCAAATCAACTTCGATTTGGTCCCAAAGGTCCTTTTTAAAGCTTGAGACGTCCCTAACAAATCCTCAGAAGGAATATTCATTAAAATATGCCATCTTGACCTTCAAAATACCCAAAAAGTCCAGAAACATCAATCTGGGAAAGCGGCACGCTGGGCCTTCTTTTCTTCGCCATGATTAAATGACTTGGTAGAAAACTCTGAAACTTTGACATGAACAAGTCAACAAACTTACGAACATCCTCCAATTAAAACCACTCCAAAATTCATCCATTTGATTACTTTTTGCTTAAGAGAAAGTCGAAATGTCCTACATTGAAAATACATAACAAAGTATCAAAATTCTACCAAAATAACCAATAAATTATAACCAAGATTAGGGTAAATTATATAGTATAATATCGCCTCATCAGTGGGCTTGGCTGAATGGCCAAGGAGTCGTGGATAGGGGAGCCACCTGACCTTATATTGGATATGTTGCCCGAAGAAAGCACTTTTCCAGAAGGAAGAATTGTTTGAGTTTTAGCTTTAACAATTTGTAAATCAATTGGTTATTGAGGATGGATAGCTTTTCAAGCTGTTTTTGTGTGGGATGCTCTATTTGCACGTATTTACCAATTTGTAAATCAATTGGTTATTCGAGCGGGTTGAAATCTCTGGCAAAATTTTTATCTAGGTCCATGTATGCACACTATCCTCTTATTTGCACGTATTCCCCTTCAATCAATAAATAACGTAATTTTCTTTAAAAAAAAATATCATTTATTCATTTTCTTATATGTTTTTTTTATTCTGTTTAGGATAGTTAATTTATATTTGCATAATTTAAGGATTTATTGTTGCTCGATGTCCCTAATTATTCCTTTACACTATGTTTGGATGAGAGAAATAAAATTGGAATTTGGATAAAGGTTTATAAATTGACATGCACGAATTCCCTTGTTTGGATTCATAAACATAGAAATTTAGAATTTCAACGTGGGAAAAAAAATTGGAATTTGGAACCTCCAATTTCCAAGTTTAAATTCTATGTAAATAGGTTTGATTTCCCAATTTCTATGATTGAGAGTTTAAAAATAACAATTCCATTGTTCTTTTAGGTTAACGAAACAAAAAAATTCACAAATTCTATAAAATAAAATCTCATCATTTCAATTTCCGTTATTTTAAAATTCCTTAGTAATTTAAAATTTCTTCATCCAAATATAGTGTTCATTTGAAATTGGAATATAAATTTTTTATGCATTCCAATAGTTGAGTTATTCTTCTCTAGCTCTTTCGTTGTCTCTGCTTTTTTTTTTTTTTTTTCTGGCTGCATAGATACTCATCGCTAGGCAAATTTTGGAAGATGTCATCCGCTATTTGAAAAGCATAAGAAGAAGAAACTAGAAGATGAAGCAAACTAGTAGTAGAAGAAACTAAAAAACAACAAAATTTAGAAGAATGAAAAATAATAAAAAGCCAAGAAACCATGAAAACAGGCCAACTACATGAAGAAATTGACCAAATGGCCCAGTCACTACTGCTTAGAGAAGGGTTGTTGGCTAGGAGAAGAGAAATATGTTTACTGCTGGCAATGGAATAGAATTTGGGCTGGCTCTCTACATAGCAACAACTGTTCACTAAGAATAAATAACCAGCTGGACTATAGCCCGATTTAGCTCACCTTTGCTCTTCGGGAGTACTTGAAGAACTAATCCACACATAACCTATCAAAATTGAGATGATTACGGAATATTTTAGCAATGGGAGCTCATGTTCACACACTACTTTTTGCCTCTAACTCACCCCTCTGTATTTCTGGCTATCAGATTGAATAATCAAAATAGAAACAATAGACAAGATCAAATAGTTGTACAAGGAAAAAAAAAGTGTTTTTTTATCATTTCCCTTTAGTAATATACAGAAAAGCTAAAAGTGATTCTATAACATAAAATGACACAAGAACAGAAGGTGTAGTAAGTGTAGGAGTTTGAGACCCTCTTATCCCACATTGGTCAACAGTATTTTTTCACTAGCCTTTATATAGGCTTATTCCTTCTTCTTAGTAATTAGAACTTGGACCATTTGGAAATGGATTGAAGGCTTGGGTTTTATGATTGTGTGGATTAGGCTTAAATATAATATAGCCTAAATACAATTAATATTAATTAATCAAGACAAGGCCCTTATGGTTGTGTGGATTATTCATTAATTTTAATTTTCGGATTAAGTTTTTAAATTAATTTATTAATTAAAAAACGTTTTGATTAAAAGACACAGCTATTAGAAAGAGTTGTGTACTTTCAAATACACTGAACAGGTATTTGAAAGGGCGTAAAACAACCTATATATTTGCAATCACAGTATCCAAGTGAAATCATCTTTTTTCTTCCTCTTTTTCTTTTGTACGAAATTTCCAGAGAGTAAGCACACAAAGCAAATTTGCTAGAATTCTAGAATCCAGTGCGGATTGTAGAATTAGGTAGCTGAATCCTGGTCAAGCAAACGTTGTAGAACCACAAGCACAAGAGTGGGACGAAAATACTGTTCGAATGACATAGCTTTTACGCTAGCCTCTACCTTCTGTGATCAAGTTAGTATCATTGATATTCTTATATTAGTTTATGTATTTATTGTATAATTTCATTCTGCACATCAAGTATATTTGGTTAATAAAATATTAGGATTTTAAGTTTTGTTTATTTCTGTTATTTTTTGTTTATTTTTGAATTGTTCTCCGACAATCTTCGAACAGTATGGAACAATCAGGAACTAAACCTCATTCTAAGAAGCCTGAGAAATTTAAGGGCGGAGACTTCAAAAGATGGCAGCAAAAGATGCTGTTTTATTTGACAACCTTGAATTTGGCTAATGTTCTGCGCGAGACTGTACCTACTACAGATGGAGAAAATATTTTTTCTGCAGAAACTTTAACGGCTATAGATGCCTGGAATCATAATGATTGCCTCTGCAGAAACTATATTCTCAATGCATTAGATGATTCATTGTATGATGTCTATGTAGTATGCAAAACAGCCAAGGAACTTTGGGAATCACTTGAGAAAAAATATAAAATTAAGGATGCTGGTTCGAAGAAATTTGTCGTGGGCAAATTTTTGGACTACAAAATGGTGGATACCAAGTCCGTTGTCTCTCAAACTGAAGATCTCCAAAAAATTATCCATGACATTCATGTTGAAGGGATGGTGATCAATGAGTCTTTCCAAGTGGCGTCCTTTATAGAAAAACTGCCACCTTCTTAGAAAGAGTTCAAGAATTATCTCAAGTACAAACGTAAGGAGATGACCCTTGAGGATCTCATTGTTAGGCTGCGAATAGAGGAAGATAACAGAAAGAATGAGAAGGGCCTAGTTTCGAGTATGGAAGCCAAGGCGAATGTTGTTGAAGGAAGTTCATCAAAGCAAAGGCCGAAGTTCCAGAAAACTAAGAAGAAGGAAAAACACTTTGTCCCTAGTGCGAAAGGCAAAGACTTCAAGAAAATCAAGGGAAGTTGCTGGGTTTGTGGAAAGCAAGGTCATAGGGCTCAAGAATGTTGCCATCGAAAGGATCAAGGTCCTGGAAATCAAGGCAATAATAACCGCATGAACCTGGTTGAAAACAATGTGGATGCCTTGGCTGCAATGATTTCTGAAATCAACCTTGTATCTGATCACGCTGATTGGTGGATAGAAATATGTTCTCTTCATACCAGAAAATCGAGGGAAACGAGCAGCTGTTTATGGGAAATGCATCTGCATCTATTGTGGCTGGAATAGGGAAATATGTTCTGAAATTTACTTCTGGAAAGGAATTAACCCTCCTTGATGTGTTGCATGTCCCGGATATAAGGAAGAATCTTGTTTCTGGTCCTATCCTTAGTAATAAAGGATTCAAACTAGTTTTTGAGTCCAATAAGTTTGTACTAACTAAAGGGGGAATGTTTGTAGGGAAAGGTTACCTTGCTGATGGATTATTCAAACTAAATGTACTTGCTAATGCTATAAATGAAATAAATAATGATTTTGCTTATATTGTTGATTCATCTAATTTATGGCACTCTAGGTTAGGACATGTTAACTTTCGTTCACTTTTTAGAATGCATAATTTAGGTTTGCTGCCCAAAATTGATTATCTAGATAATATTAAATGTGAGACTTGTAGAGAATCGAAATTTGCAAGTCAAAGCTTTAAATCAGTGTATGAAAAGTCCAATGATTTATTAGATTTAATTCATAGTGACTTGTGTGATTTTAGATCATATCCAACTCGTGGTGGAAAGAACTATTATGTAACATTTATAGATGATTTCAATAAGTATTGTTATGTTTATTTACTTGGTAGTAAAGATGAGACCTTGGATATGTTTAAGACATATAAGGCAGAAGTTGAAAATCAACTTAACAAGAAGATTAAAGTCTTAAGGTCCGATAAGGGAGGAGAATATGAGTCCCATGCCTTTGCTGAATTTTGTGCCACACATGGCATAATTCATCAAACAACAGCCCCTTATACACCGCAACAAAACAGTGTTGCCGAACGGAAAAATAGGACTTTTAAAGACATGATCAATTCTATGTTGAATAGCTCTGGCCTTCCACACAATTTGTGGGGTGAAGCTTTACTTACTACAAATAAAATTTTGAATCGAATTCCACCTAAAACGAGAAAGGAGTCACCATATGAATTATGGAAAGGAAGAACCCCAACGTTTAAATTGCTTAAAGTGTGGGGTTGCCTGGCAAAAGTACAAGTCCCATTGCCAAAGAGAACAAAATTAGGGCCTAAAACTATAGATTGTGTTATTATTGGTTTTGTATCTAATAGTTCAGCTTATAGATTCTTAGTTTTTTATTCCGAAGTCAGTGATATACATGTCAATACTATTATAAAATCTATAAATGCAATATTTTTTGAGGATATATTTCCATACAAAATAGGCAAGTCTAATTTATTGAAAAAGAGATTACATGATGATGTATCTGAGGTTAATGACGAACCTAGAGAACATGATGATGGTTCATCCTCGTCTAGAGTTCAAGAAGAAGAAGAACTTGAACCTAGAAGGAGTAAAAGGATAAAAATTCGAAAGGACTTTGGGCCTGATTTTGTGACCTTATTAACCAAGACAGAACCTCAATCATTTAAGGAGGCCATGTCCACTCCTGAAGCTCCATTTTGGAAGGATGCAGTTAATAGTGAGATAGATTCCATTATGCAAAATCATACATGGGAATTAGTCGATTTGCCATCTGGCAATAAGCCAATTGGGTACAAATGGATCTTTAAGAAGAAATTAAAACCTGATGGTATGATTGCTAAATATAAGGCTTGTTTGGTAGCTAAAGGATACCGTCAAAAACATGGTTTGGATTTCTTTGATACATACTCGCCTGTAACGAGAATTACGTCAATAAGACTATTGATTGCTATAGCTGCACTCCATAACATGGAAATACATCAAATGGATATAAAGACTGCATTCTTAAATGGAGACTTAGATGAGGAAATATATATGGAACAACCCGAGGGGTTTGTGGTTAAAGGTCAAGAACACAAAGTTCGTAAACTTGTGAAATCACTATATGGGCTTAAACAAGCTCCAAAGCAGTGGCATGAAAAATTTGACCATATTATGATAACACACGATTTTTAGATAAACGAGTGTGATAAGTGTGTCTACACAAAAACTCAAAATAATGCTTGCGTTATGTTGTGTTTATATGTAGATGATATGCTTATAATGGGAACTAACAAAGAGATAATAAATTGGACCAAGAAGATATTGAAATCAAGTTTCGATATGAAAGATCTTGGATTAGCTAATGTGATTCTTGGTGTAAAAATAAAAAGAAACCAAGAAGGATATATTCTTACACAATCCCATTATATAGAAGCTACACTTAGAAAATATGGTCATTTGGAAAGTAAAGATGCAATTACTCCTTTTGATGCCAATAGACAACTTAAGAAAAATAGAGGTGATGCTATATCTCAACGTGAATACTCACAAGTTATTGGAAGTCTTATGTACATTATGAACTGTACAAAGCCTGATATAGCATACTCAGTGAGTAAACTAAGTAGATATACATGCAATCCTAGGCATGATCATTGGGAAGCTTTAATTCGAGTATTGAGATACTTAAAGCATACAATGAATTATGGATTGCATTATACGAGGTACCCTCCTGTGCTTGAAGGATTTACTGATGCGAATTGGATATCAGATAGTCATGATACAAAATCCACAAGTGGATATGTATTTACTTTGGGATGAGCAGCAATATCTTGGAAATCTTCTAAACAAACATGCATAGCCCGATCAACTATGGAATCGGAATTTATCGCACTTGATATGTCTAGAGGAGAAGCTGAGTGGCTAAGAGATTTTTTTGGAGGATGTTCCCATATGGCCTAAACCTGTAATGGCAATATGTATACACTGTGATAGTTTAGCTGCACAATATCGAGCTAAAAATAGTGTATACAATGGGAAGTCTAGACAAATTAGACGAAGGCATAATACAATAAAGCAATGGCTCTCTAATGGTGTAATTTCTATAGACTATGTTAAGTCAAAAGATAATATTGCGGATCCGCTTACTAAAGGTTTATCTAGAGAGCAAGTTAAGCATACATCAAGGGGAATGGGTTTAAAGCCAATAGAGTAAAATGAAACTGCCAAACGGAAACCTAACTTAGTTGATTAGAGATCCCATGGTCTAAGTTCAATAGGCAAACTGGTTTGGCTAGATTCCAGAAGAAACACACTTACATACCCATTCCTATGATGGAAGAAGTGTGGTGACTGCTGATGATGTAGGATACATTAGTTTAATGATATTGATACTTGTAAATCAAGTGGAATAGTATCAGCCTATTCTTAATCAATATCACCTATATAAGAGTAAATGTGGAGTCGCATTTATGAGAATTACATGGCTACATTCTCTAAAGCTCTCTGAATCCAGGATTTGTTCAGGACCAAAAAGAACACAAACGTATGAATTTGTGATGTGTAAATGTGGCATATGTTTTACTTATTGTCTTGGTTTACTGCGGAGATGAATAGTTCAAGATTTTATATTCACTTCATCATCTAGTAAATCCGATAAGTATATACTAAGGTAGGTTCAAGTCCAAAAGACACCTCTCCTGATGTATGTCACATCTATTGTTTACTCTCGTATCTTAGTGTTTCTAGGACCAAAGAGTCATCTCAAATGTGGGGTATTGTAGGAGTTTGAGACCCTCTTGTCCCACATTGGTCAACAATATTTTTTCACTAGCCTTTATATAGGCTTATTCCTTCTTCTTAGTAATTAGAACTTGGACCATTTGGAAATGGATTGAAGGCTTGGGCCTTATGGTTGTGTGGATTAGGCTTGAATATAATATAGCCTAAATACAATTAATATTAATTAATCAAGACAAGGCCCTTATGGTTGTGTGGATTATTCATTAATTTTAATTTTCGGATTAAGGTTTTTAATTAATTTATTAATTAAAAAACGTTTTGATTAAAAGACACAACTATTAGAAAGAGTTGTGTACTTTCAAATACACTGAACAGGTATTTGAAAGGGTGTAAAACAGCCTATATATTTGCAATCACAATATCCAAGTGAAATCATCTTTTTCCTCCTCTTTTTCTTCTGTACAAAATTTCTAGAGAGTAAGCACACAAAGCAAATTCGCTAGAATTCTAGAATCCAGTGCGGGTTGTAGAATTAGGTAGTTGAATCCTGGTCGAGCAGACGTTGTAGAACCACAAGCACAAGAGTGGGACGAAAATACTATTCGAAAGACATAGCTTTTACACTAGCCTCTGCCTTCTCTGATCAAGTTAGTATCATTGATATTCTTATATTAGTTTACGTATTTATTGTATAATTTCATTCTGCGCATCAAGTATATTTGGTTAATAAAATATTAGAATTTTAAGTTTTGTTTATTTCTGTTATTTTTTGTTTATTTCTGAACTGTTCTCCGACAGTAAGTCCAGTTCCACTAGTTGCCATCGAATTTGATTTTAAAGGTAAATCGCTAACAAAATTATCTTAAAGCATTTTCCCTACAGATTCTTTACACTTACATTATCGTACACATTTCTCTTTTTTATAGGAGAAAGTCGTGAACTCGTGATCAAGTAGCTAGCTGTCTTGTTGTCTTCTACTTTTCAAAGAATGCCTACTTTCTTTCACATCTCCCTGAATTTACTTGATCTCTCCAAATTCAAATACAAGAAAATGGACTACCATTCAACTTAAACCACATATATGTTGAATAGTAGCTCACTATTAGCACTACAATCTGTTCTGCGATGCAAACACATAAGCTAAAATGGATGTTGTCGATGCAAATTTCTGTCATCCTTCGTTTTTAAAAAAATGCACCTACAAAACAATCAATACTCTTGATCAAAGATCAAAAACATCACACGCCCACAATGAGTTGGGGTTGGGGGGGGGGGGGAGGCGGTTTGGCCAATGGATTTCCAATGCCTAAGTTAGTCTCTTTGAAAAGAGTGAGTGTTTAGTGTTTTCTATGTGAGAAAAGCTTACCCAATTTTGGTGGAGAAATAGGGTATTTATAGAGAGGGTGGCCGGCCCTCGGATTGGATTTTTGTGAGAATATTCCCAAGATTTCGAGTAAATAATATCTTGAGATAATGATGGAAATATCTTAGATAAATGTGATTGGGATTACGTACTTGAAAGAGTTTTTCTTCAATTAGGAATGTACTAAATATAGGATTGGTACTTAATCCCTATCTTACCTTTGACTTTTCCATGCCACAAGCAGGGCAGCTTTGAGCACTCGTAGTTGGTTGCTTGAACTTCCAGGGATACTGAGTTGTCTGTGGAAATGCTTGAGAGCCCTGCTGACACGCCCTGACCTCGATATCCCTAAATACGAGGATGAGCACGTGCTGGCCGACACCTAAGGGTGACCAAGCCATTTTAACATGCATGCAAGTGATAATGGTAAACAAAAGTAAATAAAATATGTAAATATAAAGAAATACGCAAATGCGGAAATGTGTTCAGAGCAAAAAACTAATCAAGAATAATGTGAAAGAATTAATATAAAAAGGTATGAACAAAGGAATGGGTTCTACACTGAGAAGACTTGAAGATACCTATGCGGAAGTACCCTGATGCCAGTATCATACTCCTCGATTCTAAGTCCTGGAGGGGGTGCAAAACAAAAGGTGAATGGACCAAAGTTTATAATAATAATACTAAGTAAAACCAATTTTCTTTTGAACATAGTAACCCCCTGTTTTGAAAACATATATAGTACTACATAGTAGATTTTCTGAAAACCCTAACATGCCGAAGAAACGTTCATAAAATATGTACGTATAAACGAGTGCTCAGTAATGATAACATAGTCACCCGAAGACAAATCCATAAAACCTTTGTAAACCCAAAATAATAAAGTACTCAACTAGGGGTATCATAGTCGTCCAAAGGCATAAGCATCACTCGAAGGTGAAGTTGTACAACACTGGGTTATGCCAGTGAAGAAATATGGTAGGTTCCATCACACGAAAGTGAAGCTGTACGACTCTCGGTTACGCTAGAGAAGAAAATATAACATAACACACTGACACTAGCCGTGGGTAATGAAGTTGTCCGACACTAGTTTTTCCAATGAAGCAGGGAGTATGTCATAAATATCTCATAACTCATCAACTGCGTCCTATGGCCATAGACGTATACACGGGTTGTGGTATGTGTTGTATGATTACCCATTATTTAAGCACCAAAAACATAAACATAATCTTTCCAAATCATAGAAACTTTCTATCTCATGCATCAACATAAATCATCATAAATCCATAATATGAAATCATCAAATCATACTTATAAATCTGTAACATCTTGTAAGCATAAAAGCAATAGTTCGTAAACCTTTCATAAAACGTAAGTTTGATGCGTAAAATGTAAAATTATGAAATCATGCCTTTCGTGAATGCAAGCCTAGTATTTTAATAAAAATCATGCAATTTGAGAAGGGGTCCTCACAAATACTCCATCGCCAAAGAACTATGCAAATTAGAGAGGATGAGATCGCCACTAACAAACGCACCTAAGAACATAAAGAGACCAATTAGTAAAATCTTACTAAAACGATTGAATTTGGAAAAATGGAGCACGCCTTTGGAATCAGGGTGTCGAATTACCCTAAGAGGGGTCCCGGGGTAATTTCATAAAAAGTCAACGAAAATGTAAACGTTGACCTGAAAAGTCAACCAAGACATTGAGCCGGTCAACTACGTTAAAATTTTGGAATTTCACTAAACGGATTCATCGCATCGAAATTAGTTTAGGAGGATTTCCCAAAAAATTCATAGAAGTCAACTTAGAGAATATTCCATCTGAGTCGGACCAACGGGTTGGGTCAAGTTGGGTTGTTGGGTTAGGCCAAGTTGCTGGGTTGGGCCAGGCTGCTGGGTTGGGCATAGTTGCTGGGTTAGGCCGGGTTGCTGGGTTTTGGATCTGGTTTTGGGTTGTGGGTCGGGTTAAGCTGATTTTAGGCTGTAGGTCGGCCAGTTTCTGCAAAAATGGCCGGGAAACCAAACAAAGTCCGACTAGCTCCGTTTCTCTACCATAATCAGCATACTATATATGGATTTAAAGCTATTGAGGAGAGGAATAGAAATATACCACTGGGGTTTTTGGTCGTGGCCGGAGTTGACCCAAAAATTGTCTGCAAAAAGGGTGTCCTCTCATAAAAACTAGGAGAAAACCCATCCCGATCGGTTTCTACACTAATCACCCCCTAAACACATTTTTAAGGTCAGAAACAGTATTAGGAGCTGGAAATAAGAAGGATTCACCAGAGAAAGAAAAGGAATAGTGGCAGTAGCCACACTGCAGTGAAGTACGAGGAGATTCCTTCATTTCTGGTTTCATGGAACTTGCAGGGAGGGAATGGTGATGGTGGTGTCGCCGAAGACGCGGTGGTGAGTGGTAGCGTCCTGGGTTTTACAGAGGAGGGAAAGAGTGATGAGAGGGAAAGAGTTTGAGCGAAGAAAGATGGAGGATAATGTTCAAGAGAGTTCCTAAAAGTTTAGGGAAGAAAATGACATAAGGAAGGAGGAGAAGTGGGGTATGGGCCCCACGGGCCACAAACACCCACCAAGAAATTATTAAAATAAAACAAATATACAACCTTAATATCTAGAATAGTGAATTGACTACTTTTTCCTTCAACTTTGAAATTCCGTAAAATATTTATTGTAACTCCGAATTCAATTTTGCTTACGCCCACATGTTCATAGCGACGAGTGCTACGCGAATAAATTATAAAAACTGTAATATTTGGGGATGGGTGGTTACAACTGCCTATTTAATAAGGGCAATCTTGTCTTTCTAGACTAAAAGTCCACGTGTCGTATCCAGGATTTTTGGGATTATTTTTGGCTTCACAAATGTCTCCATGCCTGTTGAGCTGCTGGCAAAAAATGGCAGTATGTGTAGAAATACAAAGCTGCTTAGGTGAGCAGAGAATTGTTTCCCAATTTGATGTAGATTCTCCTCTATGATTGGGAGATAAAGTCTTCAAGGAAAGGGAAACCAATTGCCACCAAAACATATTTAAGTCTGCCTTAAGCAGGGGGTTAAATAAATTTGGAGAACAATTTTTATCCCTACAAGTAAGAAATAAAAAGCAAGAGGATATTATAAACCCCTTCCATATATTTCTTCTTTTCTTGCCCTTGCAAAGAGTTTTTCTTCGTCGTTCTTTTCCTTCTCCGAGCCGCACCAAGGTAAGAAAAAAAAATTAATTTTCTTTCTTTTTTATTTTCCTAGAGCATCGGGGCCTGATAGAATGGCTCGGCACGGGTCGAGGAACCACGGGGTTGCAATTCAGGTAGGGCAACTCAGGGGAGCTATTATGGGTTGGCGCGGTGCACCTAGCTGGAGCCAGGAACTAGCTTGGTTTAGGCTGATGAGGATGGCACAGGGTCGTGCTAGTATGTTGGCTTGCTTACTGGACATTCAGTTGGGAAGAAGTCCTTCGTTTATCTCTGGAAAGCTTGATATTGAGCTATTTCCAGTGTTTGAGTCCAGAGATAGAGTGAAGTATCCAACCGTGGCTAAGTCTGGATCGGCTTCTGAAAGGCTTACCACTACGAAAAGTAGGGGAAGAAAGCCTACTCTTTATGTTGCTACTACGTCAGTGTTGCTTGCCAAAAATGAGGGAACTGCTTGAGTTTGATTTCTTAGCTTGCCATAGATGGAGTAGTTAAGGATGGAACTGCCAAGATTAGAGCTACTAAAAATGTGTGTCAAATAAGTAAACTGCTGAGTGCAAAGTGGCTGTTGAATGCAGGATGGTTGCTAAAGAGCCTAAGGTTATCCAAGGTGCTAAATAAGTAGTCTAATTTGTTTAGCTTGTGTTGGATTTTAGCGACCTACATACAAGTTATCAATTTGCTAGATATTTAATGAACTGCTTTATTCAATTTACTCCATCTTCATTTTTTCTTGAAACTTTGCTTGCTTGAAGCGTTTTACAAAAGCCATATAACCGTTGATTGGGCAAGCTGCTTCAAAAAAAGCAGACGCTCCCATGAAGTCACTATTGCCGTGAGTTTTGGCTTCTTGGGGCATCTAGTTGTTGAGTTCGTCGTGAGCTGCTACCCCCTGACCATTTGATGCTTAGCTGGTTGTTGAATATTCAATCTTTTGAGCTGCTTGACCTATATCACAATATGATAAAGATCTGTGAGATATGAAAATCAGTAACTAATCACATCAAGATGAGTAGTCGTGTGGAAATTCATGGGTAGTTTACCCCTTTCCGTTGAATAGTAGACCCATATGGGTGTCAGAGAATTAGTTTACCCTCTTGCACTAGAGAGCTTACCTAAATGGGTGTTGGGGAATTAGTTTATCATCTCACACTGAAGAGCTTACCTAAATGGGTGTCGGGGAATTGGTTTACCCATCCGCACTGGAGAGCTTACCCAGGTGGGTGTTTGTGAATTTGTTTATCGTCTCGCACTGGAGTTTACCCAGATAGGTGTTGGGAAATCAGTTTACCTTCTCGCACTGGAGAGCTTACCCAGATAGGTGTCGAGGAATTAGTCTACCCTCTTGCACTGGAGAGCATGGAAGTCGTCGTTGTGAGTGCAGCTGAGGAAAGTTGGACTACTGGACAACTAAAATAATCCTCAGCCTGTGAGGTCTTGTTCAGCGATCTGCTTGAGACTTTGAACTAGTTGTGAAACCCACGTAAGGGTGTGAGTTGGAAGCACTGCGAGCTGCTTCTAGACCTTTTTTAGTTGTTGTATTATCCTGGATGTTTCGCCGTGTACTCTTTAAAGGCTTGATTGATGATTCAACTATAAATCTGGATAGATTGCGAGCTTCTTCACAATCAACTGCAGCTCAGCAACTTGGCATTCCCATTACACTTTTTTACTTTTCCAGTAAGCAGCTTTATGGGTTATATGAAATATCCTGGTTTGGTGGAAAGAGGACTTGCACCACTCAAAGGTAAAAAATTAACATTGTATAATTTCGTTATTATTTGATTTTTTTGTTTTTTTATCAACAATAGACTACCGCCAATGACCAACTGATTCAAAGTTCATGGACGATAGTTGTGGCATTGGTAAATAAAAAAAATTCTCAATTGTTACTCTTTAATTTCGTAAACATGCCAATGATTTTATTTTTAATTTTATTAATTAAGTATTGCTTGGGTGATTGTAGATGAGAGCAGTTTCATGAATGGCTTTTTAGACCAGATGATAGATTTGCCATATCCGTTTGAGGGATCTCGCCAACGACTTTGTGACAACAATTCCCAATGATAAATATAGCCGAAATTAACCTTTAATTTCATAAATGTCATTTTTTATAAAAACTTTCAAATATATCCAAAATTTCACTTAAATAGACACAACCCTATCCCCTTCGACCCCCTCATCACTGACATTGAGTGCCGCTGCGGTTACTGCAATTGGGAGCAGCATAATTTCAATCATGCCTTCAATGCATTTTTTCTTGCTAATATCTTTGTCAGTTTTAAATATAAAAATAGTTTTTAAAGTTAAACCACATGTCGTTATATGATTGTATTTGTGAGACCCACATGACACTATATCATCACACTAACAGAGCAATTGACAATTTTTTAACGAAAAAACTAAAATGATCATGATGGACAAAAAGACTAAAATGATTCACAATAGATAAATTTAAGAACACTACTATTGATTATCATTAATTGTTAAGGACCAGATTAAAGAGTTATGTCAATGTCACAAATCATTTTGGCCAAAAAAAGCCTTTAATTTATTTGATTGTTAAATTTGAGGGTATTTGTATCTATTTAGGTGGAATTTTGGATATATTCGAAAGATTTTATAAAAGTGTGACATTTTTTAAATTAAGGGTTAATTTTTGGCTATATTTGATAAATACTCATTTTTAACAACATCCTTGAAGTAACGAGTAGAGTGCATGAAGCTTCAACAATTATTGTACATACCTTTGATTCACTGGAGCAAGATGTTTTGGATGCCCTCTTAGGCATGTATCCTGATAGGATTTTTACCACCAGCGCAAAAAGGGTTAAAAACACCTAAAATACGTGCAAGAGAAACAAGATTATCATAGTATAGTTAGCTCGAGTAAGGTTTTTCTCCACATGGATTAATTTAAATAGATTAATGCGAAATCGATTCTCAACTAATTACTTAGAACAAAGTTTTGGAAAATGTGATTTAATGAACTAAATTAAGAATAAAAAAAACAAATTTAATTAAAAAGGTTAACTAAAATCTGCAATTTTAAAGAAGGAAAAAAAAAACAACTTTTAGAATTCAAAGTGAGAAAGTACTAGGGTTCCGCCGTCACCCTAACAATCCTATGTAGTTTTTCTAATTACTTATGAATTACACATGCATATTTTGAAGGTTAGGTTTTCCTAAAGTATATCCTACATGGAACCTCCAACATAGAATGTATATCTAACATGCAACCCGTCCGTCGTGTCCATATCAAATGTGAACATGCAAGACTCATTAAGTTTTGTGAAAACCTTTTGAAAAACCATATATTAAAACGTGTCGTCCATTCTAAGAAGTTACTTATATTAACCACAAAACACCTTAGTCAATTTTTGGGACAGCCCTCCGCCAAAATTACATCAAATTACTTTTCTGAATATCCTAATGGTCACGAATCACTGAGACAAATAGATAGTTTAAACTATTGATTAACACTTCAAAACTTGCATGCATAAATTCATAAGCAAATTAAAAAAGAGACTGTTTATTCTTACTAAGGATCATGGCTTCACCCTAGCAAATAAGATTAGTTACGCATATTCATAATAAAAAGCACAAAGTCTTTATTGAAAAAGAATAAGAACACCTTGAAAGTATAAGTCTTGAAATCTCTAAGATTTGCCCAAAACCTTCTCTCTAGAACTCGCATAAGAAAAGAAAAATCTAGGGCCGGCCAAAGGGCTTATTTATACTACTCTAATTAAATCCTCCTAATCAAAGGTTTTATAATAAGACTAGGAAACCAAATAAATTGAAATAAATTAGGAAACATAATCTTAAATTGACTTGGTAAATTCGCCCAAATTCTGCACAGCCACTTTTTTTACCCATATCAGCTCCAAAACTGGCCTAAAATAGCTGAATTTAAAGGTTGGATTATTCTGAACACTTTTCGAGAAGGCCACAAACCCATCATAGGTCATCTTGGGCTCCAAAAACGCAGTTTAAGCCCAGAAACGTCACTTTTCAACACCACGCACAGCTCATTTATTTCATCGCTAGAAAATAACCGCTTGGTAGAAAATTCTTAAATTTTACGAACACACCAAGAGACACACGAACGTCCTCCAATTTGAATCACTCCAAAATTCGTCTGTTTGATCGTATTTTGCTCCAGAGGAAGTTGAATGCCCTATAGTAAAAATATAAAGTAAAGTATCAAAATTCTACCAAAATAATTACCCAAACATACTAAGAATAGGGTGAAATATACAACGGATTTTTATATTAGCATCCCATAAAATGTTGAATACACCCCACATTAAAATTTAATATTAAATAACTTATTTACCCCACCATGCAATGACAATTTTGACCTTATTAGGTTTGAAAAATAAATTCTAAATACACCCCAAATCACTTTTAACGTATTATTTATCTTCTTCAACTACCAAAACCCCTCTCATCCCAAATCATTTTTAATGGTGATTTTCAACTAGGCAGTGGTTGCAGTGACTACAATATGGCCAAGTCCTTCTGGGAGATCATGAACTGATTGCAAAGTGAGGGCAAAAGCTATGGATCTCATAATTCAAAAGCCATGGCCTCTAAACTAATTGAAGAGTGAGTCAATGGCATTCATAAGGTGCCTTCTTGCACTATACAAAGATGCTTTCTTGTAGGTATTTGGTTCGACCAAAATATGCACAAGAAAATGCAAACAACATGGTAGCTTTGAAATCGTTATTATTATTATTATTGAAAAATGTTCAAATGAATCTAAATATTTTTCAAATAATTCAATTTGAAATCATTTGGCAAGCTTAACGTTCAAATGTTTAGATTCAGTCCCTGAATATTAAAAATGAGTGTTATAAGATTTGAGAAATGTGGGGTGTATGTAGAAAATATAAGGTGTATATTAAGAATGTGGGGTGTGAGGGTATTATAGGGAAGTATGTGGGGCGTATTAAGATAATTTTTAATTGAAAAAGCAAATGTGAGGTGTATTAAGTGTGTGAGGTTTAATCAACAATTTGTGAGGTGTTAATTAATAAACCATATACAATATGTAATTGGCTCATGCCATTGGCCCTCTTCCGTTACTTCCCAATCAGATGCCACAACATCCTTTGAAGTACTTGGGATTGTTAGATTTTCAGATCACCGGCCCGTCCCACTCTAACGACACCGATATTGTCCCCAACTTTACCAGCTGGCCAATCCGTCAGGTGTGAGGTTTTACTACAAAAAACCTCAGTACTAGTTAGAGTGGGGTAATCATATTTAAGCCTATTTCTTTTTCTTCACCGCACGGATGTGGCATTCTAACAGGGATATAGTCTGTGGTGAAAAGAAGCTGAGTGTCTCCCCTGGCTGGATAAGGAGCCAAACTCGATTGTTTATGTGAGTTTCGGTAGCATAACGGTCATGACACAGGAAAAACTTGTGAGGTTTGGCTCATAACTTGCAAACAGCATGCTTACTTTCTTTTGGGTAATTAGGCCTGACATGGTAATTGGTAAATCAGCAATTTTTCCAAGTGAGCTTATGGATGAAACTAAGGGAAGAAGTCTAGTAGCAAGTTGGTGCCCTCAAGAGCAGGTCACCCATAAGATGGGGAATTTTTGACACACAGCGGTTGGAATTCAACAATGGAAAGTGTGTCTGCAGGAGTGGCAATGCTGTGTTGGCCATTCTTTGCTGATCAACAAATAAGCAAATAAACTGTCACTGTACTTGCAAAGAATGGGGCACTGGTATGGAGTTGATAAAAATGTGAGGAGAGATCAAGTGGAAAATCTCGTTAGAGAGCTGATGCAAGGAGATAAGGGTAAGAGAATGAAGAATGAGGCCATGGAGTGGAAGAAATTGGCAGAGGAAGCCACT
Source organism: Pyrus communis (assembly GCF_041283825.1). Classification (NCBI taxonomy): domain Eukaryota; kingdom Viridiplantae; phylum Streptophyta; class Magnoliopsida; order Rosales; family Rosaceae; genus Pyrus; species Pyrus communis. The sequence goes on along the minus strand of NC_142581.1, from coordinate 9,145,547 downwards.
GGTCTACAAGGTTCTTCATCTACAAACTTTGAAAAAATTAGTGAATCAATTTCAATTGTAAGAAAAGTCTAGGTATTCTGCATATGATTTAGCAAACATGTTTAGCCTGCCACATCTTCAATTTCATGTTGATACTAATTTCAGGTTGAACATATTAATTGTAACAACTCGTCCCAGGATTTACGGAACAAAAAGGGTATTTTTGTATTTTCACTATGTTTGGGGTACTTTCCTTTAAAAATTGTTTTTGGATCTTAGTTTGTGTGCCAAGGGGGCCCATTGCTTTTGGGTTTGTCTCCCGGTCCCAATCACTCTCCCTCACATCTCCCTTTCACAACTCTCTCTCCCTTCGAGGGCTTTTCTCACCAACAAACAATACCACCATCCTTGAGCTCCCTTCCTGCATCATTGAAACCTGACGAAGGCGAAAGAGTTACCGAGCTTCGGTATAGAAGATGAGCTTCGGAGTCTTTTCTCGAATTCCAGTCATGAGGGTAAGTTTCTAAGCCCTTTTGACTGTCTTTCCCTCGTCACTAGTTGAAAACTAACCCCTTTGTACTTGCTTTGGACTTCAAAACCAAGAAGAACCAATTCGGGAATACTTTCTTAGTCTTCCAGCGAGCACCGCCCATTTTCGAGGCAATTTCCGGCAAAACCACAGCGAGTTGGCCGATGTGCAAGGTATCCATGTCTTCCTCTCTCTAAGTACTACAACTTTCCATTTTGAATCACTCGATTTCATTGAGTTTTGACAAAGTTATGAAAGTTTAAAGTTAAAGAACTTTCAGGCCGAATTCCGGTCTTCTGCTTCCTTGGGTCCGACGACCCATCAGACATAGGCTTTTTGGGCCGTTCCTGCCAAGCACAAAACCCTAGGTAGCCCAACTCAACCCTTTTATTTCTTTTTATTTTGTTTTGTTAATTTAAAAGCCTTTGGGCCATTTCCCTTTAGGGCCTTAAGCCCGTGCATTCTAAAACCCAAACCCAAGTCCGAACCTTTTGACCCAAACCTAGAGCCCAAATGTCTAGAGGCCCAAACCTCATGAAGCCCAACCCAAATCCCTTTTTATTTAAACCCAAAAACCTTTTAGTTGGACCGGGCTTTCAAGCCCAATACCCTTTAAACCCTAAACCCTATTGTACCCAAACCCTTTAGGCCCAACTCGAATCCAACCTTAAGCCCAAACCTGGTTTACCTAGGTTGACTCGTTGACCCATGACCCGTTGACTTTGACCCTGTCTGACCGTTGACTCGATCAACGGTCAGCGTTGACTTTGATCGTTGCCTTTTTAGGTTTTCGTGCAAGACCCCTCCTAGACTATTCGATGTCCTGAACCCGTTTCCGATGTCCATTTTCCCAAATTCAATTGTTTGAGTGGAGTTTGACTACATGTACCCTTTATATGCTTAGGGGTAATTAATCATGGCGTTTCTGTCTTCGCTAATTGCGTGGCTCTTCGGTGGCTAAGTACTGTGAGTAGACCTTTTCTAAAAATGCATGTTTTGATAGGAGAAATGCATACATGGAAAGCATGATTTGATGACTATGTTTTATGAAACGCTTTATAAGATAACATGCTTACTGAGGCTAGTTTGAATTATTACTATTTTTCCTATAACCCATGTTCTTATAGAATATCCGATGGATGACGATATGATATTTAGAACATGTTTAGAACACCTCTTTATAGTATAGATGATGGATGACTTTATACTATGAAGTTGTTTTTCAATATATGTATGTTCACTGGTTTTGTACTTACCTAGTGGTCCTTTCCGCTACGGGACGTAGGGATAGATTCTGATCCGTCCCGGGCGACGGTTTGGTGTTGGCATAGGGCCTAAAGTGTGTTTCCTCTGGCTATTTAGCACAAGGACAGAGAGCTGACATGGGGCCTGGAGTTATCGGACATTCATTAGTGATTATTATATATATAAGTTATGATTTGAGACATTGCACGACATGCTAGGTTTCGAAAAACCTATGTTTATCATGATATATATGTGTTTTCATAAAACCTGAGAGTTAGTAAGTTGATAACTGTTTTATTATATATATATATATATATATATATATATATCAACTTGGTCCACTCATGTTTGTTTTGCGCCCCCTTCAGGACTTAGAATCGAGGCATACAATCCCGGCGTCCAGGCACTTCCGCATCGGCATCTTCGAGTCCTCTCGACGTAGGACCCATTCTTTTATTCATTCAATTTTATAATATTTCTTTTAGTGTTCTAGTTAGTTGTATGCTCTAAACACGTTCCTTAAATGCATATTCATTATTCTTTTATATTTTTAAGTCTTATATATCCCTTGTTTTCAGCATTTGCAATCAATAAATGGCTTTCGTCACCTTTGGGTGTCGGCCAGCACGTGCCTATCCTTATATTCAGGGAATATCGAGATCGGGCCGTGTCAGATTAGTATTAGAGCATGGTTTGTTCAAAGCATACTTAGGAATCTTTTCGTACTCTAGTAGTGTGTCTGTCATGACGTCATTTGGATGTCACGACTTCCGGATTTAGTGTCATTGGGCGTAGTTGTGCAAACCTTTCTTTGTTTGAATTGTCACATTCTAGTTGAAATACAAGAATTTTTGTTAGGATTGTGCCTCAGTAATGATGAAGTGGATTGTTGGATGGCTTTCAACATCGGATTGATACTCTGCAACATGCATTCCCTGGGAATTCTAGACATAATTGGATCTACCTAGGAGCGTTGTGAAATGGAAAAACCTAAGTGAGTTGAAATTGGAAGATCTGAAGCGGTGTTGTAATCTACGACGTGCGTTCCCTGGGAAAGGCAGGCAGAGTCGGTGTTACTTGGAAGCGACATGTTTTAGAAATATCAGTTTACGGAAGTCTAGTCGAGATCAGTTGTAGATCCGAAATGGCAATGCCACTCTGTAACATGCGTTCCCTAGGAATTGCGAGCATAGTCGGCTCTACATCGAAATCTTGGGAAACGAAAAAAAATCTTGGCAGTACGAGTTGGTTAAGATCAACTAGAAATTTGAAACGATGATATCACTATGTGACATGCGTTCCCTAGGAATGGCGGGCATAGTGATATCGTAGTGGCAATTACTCGAAACTTTCAAAGTGCGTGTTAGAAAAGCGAGTAAGTGGTAGTTGTGACGGCGGTTAGTAAGTGGTAGGTGGTGATAGCAAATCAATGTTCTCAGACTCATCACCACTGAAGAAACTCGTGTGAATCTATAGAATGAACCTTTGGCGATTGTTCTATCATTACGTTTCTTACTTACTCCAACCCCGAAGTCAAGTTCCTTAGCCTTTGACCGTCAGCTTTACACCAAATTCTTTGGGCATTGACTTCGTTTAAATTAGATAATTTCTTAAGTGACTTTTCGGTAGCAGACTCTATTCTCACCAATTTCCAAAAAGAGTTGCAATTCTTGTTGTTATTGTAGTTGGATTTGGATGATAAAGATCCAAACTTGTTTGGATAAATAGCCTCCATGAACTTCACTTAGGCCTGGTACTCGGTGGTAAATCCTAGCTCTTTATCCACGTACTTTCCGGTAAAGGTGAACTTAGCCTCTTGCTTGTAGCCCAACTTACCAGTGTTCTTGTCCACTGACTGTTTAGCCTTGTAATTTTCAGTGTAATGGCTTGAGACTACCATATTCATCATTGTATGAAGATCGAGCTTTACTTTGAACTTCTCTGGACTTATCAAGCTTTGGTTTGCTCAACAGCATCACTTTAAGGTAGCTAATCGTGTCACTGCATACATACGCAGGCTGCTTTGTATCTTTCTTCTTCGTCATTCTATTGGTTCAGAGGTTCTATGTTTAAATTTTGAACTTTGATACAGCTCTCACAAAGTATTGTGAATTTCGAAATGTTTTTGGCCTCATCATATCTTTAAGCAGTTCTTAACTATTCTTGAGCTTATTCGTATTTCCTTTTTTACTAAGGAACCAGTCAACCTTATTGTGATGATTAACCAAATAATCATAAATAATGACTCCTATTTCTGCATCTTCACCTTCCTGCACTTGTTCGTTTCTCAATGTAAAATTGGATCATGTCGGAACAATACACCAAGGGTCAAAAATAAAAAATAAAACAATAAAAACGTTTGCTCTTGGTGTGGTTTATGGTTCAAATCCAGATATCTTGTACTTCAGATTTAATGGACTGTTTTGATCCTCAAATTCTTAAGTGTTCTTTTAGCCTTCTCAACATGGTTTCTCGCTCAATCAGTGAGGAATTCTCGATCGAGAAATTTGGGGGAAGTGTGTGCCCAATTCTTATCATTTTAGGCAGAAATGTTGGGAGCATAATCTTTTCACAAGCTTACCAGACTTACCAGAAAGAGTTCCACATAGGTACAAGGTTTAAACTGTATTTTGGTAAAAGACTGGTGAAGATTGTGGTGTAGGTGAGCAGCAGATTGCATCACTATCTTCACGCTGAATTGAATGGTCACCACTCATTATCTTGCTACAATTCATAACCATCATATTGTACTCTGGTAAACCTTTTCGATGATGTGATATGTTCCCCTTAACATAGCTTTCCATTACCTCGCACCAGGATACTTTGGTTCGCGAGCACGTGGGCGTGAGGTTTATGCGGTCTTTTAGTAAGAATTGGATGAAGGTTTTAGTACAGAAGGTCAGCGGATTGTATCACTATCTTACTATAATTCATAGGCATCACATCGGTCATTTTTTCCAATGTTATGTGCCGTCTCAACGCATCTTTTCACTGCTTCACTTGAGGACTCTTTTGTTTGTGAGTACGTGGTTGTCAAAACACTTCTAGCTGATCTATTTGGTGCACTCTGAAATGGCACCACAGCGTGGTCGAGAAGAGTATCAGATAATCTTTACACTTCTCTCAAAAGGTGTGTACTCTCTTTTGTTTTTAGGTTGATTACTTGCGAGTCCTTCTTTCCATCAACTTTGACCTTGTTTGACTAGAAATCTGCAACTAAGCAAAAGTGGAGAGGTGAATTGAGTACTACAACAACTCCCTAGAGATACTGGTTGTTGAGGAAGATGACTTTTCGTTCTTTTACTTGAGTTTGCATTAACGCGGTAGCCACTTCTCTTGAATCCCAAGGTACAATTTTCAAATGGCTTCTCTGTTGGCAAACACTGGAGTAATTGGTCACATTTGGAAGAACTGAGGAGGATAGGATGCTGGGTGCTGGATAGAGTTTTACGATAGCAATTTCTGTTTTGTCCGGTTTGAGTATGGCGTTTTTTGTGACACGGTATGAGAGTTTTTTATAGGCAACACTGGTTGGCAGAGGAGTATTGTGAATTGGTATTCGGAGGATCGAATTTATGACGTATGAAATTGTGCACCCTCAGGAAATTACTGCTTGCTTACCGAGATAACAAATGTACGATCGATATCACGGGCGGCTGACTGTGGTATAGATAACTTATTCATTGGGTTCGTTAAGCAAGTGGGCAGGAAGTTTCATCTTCAGCAGTTGTTACAAATTTGCTATTGTTGGGGCTCGACCAAAGACACATCTGTTCTCGGAGTACGTGACGTTTCGTATGCTTGGGCGAGACCCACTCTCATTTTCCAGTTTTGAATTTTCAGTATAGGTATTTTAACTTCCTTTATTTTAGTTATTTGTTTTTTATGTTACCAATGTTTTGGGGGAAGTATTTCCATTTTCAGTTTTAAGTTAAGCACGAGTTTTCGACCTATATGTTAGTACATATCTATTTTGACGTTATAGTATTTTGTATACTTATTTTTGACCTTACGTCCATATATGTTTTCAACTTTATATCTTATTAAAGTATGTTCTACTTTTACACTGATGGGAAAGAAAGTAAGAGCTTGGAGGCATGATAGAGGATTTTGCAACTCGTTCGTGACAATGTGTTTTACGAAACGCTTTATGAGATAACATGCTTACTGACGCTAGTTTGAATTATTACTATTTTTCCGATAACCCATGTTCTTATAGAATATCCGATAGATGACGATATGATATTTAGAACATGTTTAGAACACCTCTTTATAGTATAGATGATGGATGACTTTATACTATGAAGTTGCTTTTTAATATATGTATGTTCACTGGTTTTGTACTTACCTAGTGGTCCTTTCCGCTACGGGACGTAGGGATAGATTTCGGTCCATCCCGGGCGACGGTTTGGTGTTGGCATAGAGCCTAAAGTGTGTTTCCTCTGGCTATTTAGCACAAGAACGGGGAGCCGACATGGGGCCTGGAGTGTATTTTTCTCAGATTGTTTGCTCAGAGACGGGGAGCTGCCATGGGGCCTGGGGGTTATCGAACATTCACTAGTGATTATTATATATATAAGTTATGATTTGATACATTGCACGACATGCTAGGTTTCGGAAAACCTATGGTTATCATGATATATATGTGTTTTCATAAAACCTAAGGATTAGTATGTTGATAACTGTTTTATTATATATATATATCTATATATATATATATATATATCAACTTGGTCCACTCATGTTTGTTTTGCGCCCCCTTCAGGACTTAGAATCGAGGCATACAATCCCGGCATCCAGGAACTTCCGCATCGGCATCTTCAAGTCCTCTCGGCGTAGGACCCATTCTTTTATTCATTCAAGTTTATATTATTTCTTTTAGTGTTCTAGTTAGTTGTATGCTCTGAACACGTTCCTTAAATGCATATTCATTATTCTTTTATATTTATAAGTCTTATATATCCCTTGTTTTCAGCATTTGCACTCAATAAATAGCTTTCATCACCCTCAGATGTCGGCCAACACGTGCCTATCCTGATATTCAGAGAATATAGGGATCGGGGCGTGTCATTAACGTTACATTATTTGCTATGTATGTTGAGAGATTCTACCATGTCACAGGGATGCAGACACATTGGTATATACATATGTTGTGGCACATAAGATTTTCTCCTGCCAAAGATACAAGACAACATCAATTTTTTATCGAAATTTGGACAAAAACTCCAGCACTATTAACTGGAATAGAAGAACAAGTGCATGTAACCAATGAAAATTTAGATGGTAAATTAATATTTCGGCAATATAAAACAAAAGTGATTCTGTAAAGCATTTTCGTAATTATCAGTCGGCTTTGGTTTTGAAGTTAAATGACAAACCAAATTATTGTAAAGCATATATGTTTCTTACACAGTTTTAATTCTTACATTATTGTAAAGCAATTCTTTTTCTCTATTAAAGAAGGGGAAAAGTCGTGAACTAGTGATCAAGTGCTGTATTTCTGTCTTGCTCAATTGATTTTTCATTTGCAAATCTACTAATCAATGAATTAATTTTTGAAATTCATGATCAAGGGGGTGGCCTTTTCTTCAAAACCTTGCCTATTTTCTTTCATGATCTCCCCAAGACATGCGTAAAATAGCGAATCAACTAAAGCATACTTTTCATAATATTTAAATGCATAAAATAGAAAAGAAGAAAAACCCAAACAGTGTTACATCGAATTAGAGAAAGTCAAACCGTATGTTGACTCAAACATGCGATATTCCGATGCCATACAATAATTTTTCAAATACCGCACATAATTCTTCAAGCTCTCTTTGTTAGGCATACAAGCACTAATTAAACATGCATTATATTACGTATCAACTCGAAGAAAAAACATGACATAAGAAGCCACAAGTGATGTTGCTTAAAAATTATTCTCTCCTCTCTCACTCACACACATACACACTTGAATCACGTTGAAAAGATATTGTCGTGGTGACAAAGGATAAGTATTCATTAATATTTGAATGCATAACATTGAAATGTAATGAGAAAAACAGGAAGAGGGTTAAAGCAAATTAGAGAAAATCAAATCCTACTTTGCTTCATCGGCCCCCCCTTACCTTAATTTGTTTGACTGCTAAGCGTCTTTTCTTGAAACTCTCTGTAATCTCCTATTTTGGCTGCCCTCGATGCATATCTATCTTAAATTTCAGGTAGACAGGCCATGGGCCCACTCCAACAACACCGATACTGTCCTCACTTGGTCACCTGCTCAATCTGTCAGGTGTGGAGTTTTAATACAAAAGACCTCGATATTAGTTAGTAGGATAATTCTATTTAAAGAGCTTGTTCTCAAGCCTTCTGACCGATGTGTTACAGAGGAATTCTAACAATCTGAAATTCTGCTAAGCTTCTTCACCTCAATCAGCAAACGCCCCCTGGATCCAAAGAAACATGCTTGTTATTTTGGAGAGATTGGAATTGCACCCTTTGACGTGTGTACTGGGAAAACTCGCCTGGCTAAGTAACCTGGACCAGTCTATTTTTAATCCCTTTACTTTTCATCCGATGCATGCGATATTGGATGCGTTGGAATTTTGACGAGCCCATGATATATTGAAACAATAGAAACAACAAAAGATAGAAATAATACTCAAAATTAATGTGCGTAAAAATGGAATATCTAAATATGCTCTCAATTGAAATAGCAACTCTTTTGACATATCTCACATCCTCTATTTCTTGATTTTTTTTTTTTTTTTCTCACTCATGTTGAACATAGTGCTCATGGCAACTTAGAGGTTTGGCTCCTTCAAATTTGTAAGGTCATAATCTGTGTATATTGTAATGGTTAAAACCTCATGACGGTTATGTGAAAAAATAATAAATTTGATGGGGTTATTTGAAAGGGTGTCCGTGTAATTATCTCTAAGTGTAAAATTATCATTTCAATAACTTTCTATGATATGATAAATTTTCGGATGAATTTTAACGGACAGAGTTTTTCGAAATCAATTTTAAACTTCAAGAGGTGTTAATATAATTTCAAAATTCTCAATTAGTTTTTATGAAAATACAAAAAATCTCAATATGGATGTTATAGTACATAAATTGGAACGTATAATTTGAGTGTAAGTGATAGCTTGAAACCGCTTCGATAAATTAGCTTAATCTACATATGCACGAACTACATGCCCGCCTAATTAACACATGACTCGAACAGTCGAACTTAACACAATGTGTGATCGATCATCTTTTGACCTAAAAGCTAATAAACGGGTAATGAGTTATGACCTGATCATTATCAAATGACAAACCTATTTTATTGATACCTTATGTACTTTGATAATTCAAGAGAGAGGAATCAAATTGTTATGTTACCCTGAAGGTGTACAATGGGATCGATCCAGTAAATATTATGCATATAAGAATATATATTACATCGGTCATATGACAAAAATAATATAAAATTAATATATGAGTTTTTCCACTCTTAATATTACTAAGGCCTTTTATAAAATTCAATCATAGTAATAGGTGTTTAAGTCGGGGACAATATCAGGACGTCGTGGGCCTACAAAGTTTATCATGGTATCCGAAGGCTATTCTCTCGACACTTCCTGGGCCCGAGTTACAGGGCTCGAACATGCTTCTTGAATTTGAGCTTTTGAAGAGATGCACTAGCTCCAATTAACTTAGGGCAACTAAATGACTGGGCCTTCGAAAAGATTAGTAGTAGCTCTAGAGACTAAATATCGACCGACCTAGACAATTAATATATAGGAGTTTCCACCTATAATATCACCAATGTCTTTTGCGATAAAGTCCAACACTTGGTGATAGAAGGTTAAGTTAGAACTATATTAATAATATTGATGGTGAATTTGCATGGGTCTACAAAGTTTATCATTCTTATTATTGGTCTTAGCAACTACAAATAAGTAATACGTACATATATGAGATATACAGGCATACGTAATACGTACATATAAGAGAGAGAGAGCTTTTATGAAAAAGGTTTGGACTAAGTTTATTTTAATAAAAATCATGATATAACTTTAATTAATGAAAAAAAACTTAATTTTAATAAAAAATAAAAAAACCCTACATTTTAATGAAGAGGACAAAAGAACTTAAATTGTAATGAAAATGACACAATTTTAACATACAAAAATTTAAAAAAATAAAAACCTAACGCATGTCCATCAAAGACACTGTTTATGAAACTGAACAATATTACATTATTTATGAAACTTAACGATACTACACTATTTATGAAACTGAACGATACTATACTATTATGAAACTTAACGATACTACACTATTTATGAAATTGAACGGTACTATACTATTTATGAAACTAACCGGTACTATACTATTTATGAAATTGAACGGTACTATACTATTTATGAAACTTAACGGTACTACACTATTTATTGGTCAAGATTCATAAATAATGCATAGTTCTTGGTTTACTTTCATAAATAGTTCCTAGTTATTGGGTTTAGTTTCATAAATAGTGTATAGTAATTGGTACAGTTTCATAAATAGTATCTCGTTTTTTGTCCAGTTTCATAAATTGTGCCTAATTCTTAATCCACTTTCATATAGGGAAATTTTATTTAAACCCATGAAACCTATTTCTACACCTAACTTACTCTTTGCACCCATTTGATTTTTAACTAAACTATTATCTTTAAACCCAAATTTAATACCTAATATACTCCCATAAACCCAATTCAATATGTGGATTTACTTTTACACCCATTTGAGTTTTAACTCTATCTTTACACCGTCTGGAAATGGACACTGAGAATTGAGATGTGAATTCAGTCGTGACTGACAACAAGGTTGTCACTTTTATAGATGTTGACAATGTTTTGAAATCTTCTCCAGGCATGATTCTTAGACAAATTCTGCATAGACATCAAACTCTCATAATTGACCCCTTCAATGGCTTCCGTAAAAGCATTCTTCTTAACATCATTATATATGTCCTCTCCTTGCTTGATTTATAGGTGAATATAGGTTATCTCCAGTAGCTATAGTTGGAGGTTCCTTCTTTCCTAGCTTTCTGGCCATAACATGTCAGAAGCTGCCGCAGCAGGCTGTGCCACTTGACTGGTGAATAGTTACCGCCAAATCAGATCGTTGGTTCTTGGAATAACACTGCTAGCTGCTCACTTATTGTTCATTTCTCAAGTCCTCAAGTCGGGAATTTTTCACATATGGTATTGGAAATGCAGCGTTTAAATCTTCTGTCAGTTCTCCAGGTGTGCAGAACTCCTACGCTCTGTCCTTCAAAGTCCTTGCAATATCTGCAAGTCCTTTTTGGTTTTTTGGGGTGCAGATGGACAGTGGGAGAGCTACTGCAGCAATTTGCTATTGCAGAAAGATAAACAAATTATGCGGGATTGATTGAAAAAAAAAAAAAAAAAAAGGTAAAACCAAAATGCTCATCTTCTAAACTCTAAAAAAATTGAGATCAAACGAACAAAAAATTTATAAATTGAGTCATACCTTGGTTGGAAGATTCAAAACTTCAAAATCACCATCCATCAATAAAAAAAACTTGTTTTTCTCTATAAGAGCTATTAGGGTTTTAGTCAAAATGAAGTAGGATAAACAAAGAATGATTATAGGGTTTAAGTATAGTGTTTGAGTTTATTGATAAATTTGAGTTTTATTATTAATTTCATTTTGTACTTAATAGTAATTATGTAATAGGGTAAAATAAATAATTAACATTTAAAATTTAAGTTGGATGTAGAAAAATGTTACATGGTTTAAATAAAATTTTCCTTTTATATAATGTCTAGTTCTTGGATCATATTTTATAAACAATTCTAACTTCCTTCAATTCTCATCAAATTTCTTACAATCTCTTCAATTTCTTAGCCTTCTACCCCAATTACTTAGTTTGGAAGAATTCGTTTCCTTCCGTTCTGCAAAAATCCCGTCTTCTCAATTTTAATAATGGCGCTGAATAACCTCCTCTAATGCATTTGCTCCGCCACAACAAGTAACTTGACAAAAAATAATATATAATTATTTGAATTGATTCATCAGAACCGACGTTCTCAAAGGTCAATGCCTGAAATTGATTTTTTTTTTTTTTTTAAACCAATGACAACCTTCCCAGATTTTCTTTCTAAACTTTCCACGAAATCGGAAAAATCGTTTAATTTGGAAGGAAAATCACATAAACCGTGTACTAACACGATAATTTGGGTTCCGTACAAAAAAAAAAAAAAAACAAAAATGTCTAGGAGAGAGAGAAAGAGAAAGAGAACCGTCGAGGTTTTTTGTGCTTTGCTTGAGAACCGTAGTGTTGTATTTGAAATATTATCCATGAAATTTGCAGTTTTCAAACAGAGGAATTCTGGGTCTTAAAAAGATTGTTGGGCATATTTTGACATGGGTTTGGGTTGGCAAGTGGGTTTGGGGTTGCACGGGCTTTCATTGTTTTTTCTAAATTTTTTTTTTCTTTTGTTCTTATCATTAAAAAAATTAATGTATGATTTTTTTTTAATTAAAATTCAAAGTTTTGAAATTCTTTTCATTAATTTTTATTTTTTATAAAAAGGAAAAACTAAGATTCAGGCTTCAGCCCATAATCATCAATGTTGTTCGACTGAAACCTTATTGATTTCAAAATTTTATTGAAGTCCTTTGGCTTTTATCCACGTCAAATTATTTTAGGGATACTTTGGATGCGGTCCCTAATCCTTAGTATTCTTTAATTAAAACCTTAATAATATTCAAAGTTTGATCAAGGTCCCTTGACTTTGTACACCTCATTATATTACTATTAATATTAATATTTTTATAGTTTTGACATTAATTGTTTGATATTTTATGAGATTTATAATCCTATAAATTTTAAATCCCTCATTATAATAGTATTTGAAACGGTTACAATAAAAAAATTCAAACATTTTGATTGAATAAATGGATAAAAACTATGTAAAAATAAGAAATAATAAATGGCAAAAGAATGTATCCATAGTGTTAAAAAAATTGGTACATTTTACAAAAAAATTGGTACATTTCACATATAACAAAGTGGTACATTAATAAAGAAGAATGGGTACATTATAAATAAATTAGGGTACTAATAAACGATTAAAAATTATGAGTACAAATGAATTTTTAAAAATATAGGCACTAAAAGAAATTAATACATGGGTACAAAATAAAACTAAAAAGAAAATACTACAAATTAAAAAAAAATTGCAAATTAAAAGTGGGTACAAACTAAAAATATAAATATATGATACAAAGTTTAGGCATAAAATATAAATATACCATTTGTAATTTTTCTATCATTGATTAAATTTACAATGTCACGTGAAGGTATACACATGGGTACAAACACAAATAAAACTTTAAAAAATATGGGCACAAAAAGAAACTAATATATGGGTACAAATTAAAAATGAAAAGAAAATTGGTACAAATTAAAAAAATATTTGCAAATTAAAAATAGGTACAAACTAAAAATAAAAATATATGATAAAAATTTTAGCCATAAATATAAATATACTAATTGTAACATTTTTAACACTAAAAGAATATATTTAAAAATAAAAATATTTTATTATTCAAATAATTAATGATGTTATTAATACCCAAGACCTTAATCAAAAATTCAAAATAAATAGGATTTTAATCAATTGAGTAACAAAAAGAAGAATATGAACCTAATTTTCGCTTTTTTTTTATTGAAATCCTTGTAGGAGCATCACGGTTGCTCGACCTGTACTCTTAAGAGGGCTGCGATGGCAAGTCGGGGATGGTACATCCATCAAAATATGGGGCGACAACTGGGTGCCCCGAGAAAACTTTTCCAAAATGACCACGCCACTTCTAGTGCACTGGTGTGGTGAGGACACGATGTGTAAATTATCTTTTGAAATCTCGCCACTGGGACATGGAACTTCTTAGTACTTTATTTTGCTCTGAGGAGAGTGAGGCTATACAACGTACCCAACTGACTTAAGACCTATGGATCACAAATTAATATGGCATCATGAACTAAACGATATCTTTACCATCAAGAGTGCCGATCACTTGGCAAGAAGAGAGGTGGAGATGCACAGGTAGGCCTGGTAAACGGTTCGTGTCTGTCGTCTTCGTGTAACACATGTTATCTTAACAGATCATGTCGTGTTACACCTATTATCTTAACGGGTCCTTAACAGGTCGGGTCACTTTACTCAACAGGTAAACTAACCCGATCTGTTATGACCCATTAAGAAAAATATATTTTTTTTCTTAAATTTGCACATACCATACATTGCCACATAAATATTACTTTAAAACATTAAAATACATTTATTGTTTAAGTAATACATCTACATTCGAAAATAAAAGCCTAAAAAAATACACATGCTCTTGCTCTTGGTGCAGGTTAAATCTAGCTACCTAATCCCCCATGCTGAATTGTAATCATTTAACTACTTTGATTCATGCATATGTGCTGCAATAAGAGAAATTCATGTAATATTTGTTCATTTCCTAGTAGCAGGAAAGTGACTACAATAAGAGAAATTCATGTAATATTTGTTCAATTCAATATCAATTCACCACAATAAATCTGAGGCGTCATTGTATTAATTTTTGTAATAATGACTACAAGAGTTATGCACATGTATAATATTAAAACGACAATCCTACACCCCCATAATAAACAGTGTTTGTGTTAGTTTTTTTTTTTTTTTTTTTTGGAAGCTCATCAGAAAAACCGAGCTGGGAAGCGAGTCAGCCATGGCGATGGAGGTGAGTTCATAGTACGACGATGATTCCCATGTCGTTTTTTTTATACGAAGAAGAAATGGATTGGTGTTAAATTGTTAATTTTAATTAAGTTAAATGGATTAATGGAAGCTGCTGCAGCATATCCCCTAACATACAATAAATCTGAGGACATTCACGCTTGAAAGAGGGTGAGGAGGAAGGTTGCGAAGTTCACCGAGTGAGACCGAAAGGCTACAGCCGCTACACACAATCACAATCAGGCACTACAAAATATAAAATACAGATCGAACCTTGAACGGATATGCAGAGCTGAAGTTCACAGAGAGGGCCGCTACACAAAAGAGGATGAGGTGGAAGGTTGCGACTTGCGGAGGCGAGGGAGATGCAGAGCTGAGCGAGAGAGATTCGAGAAGTCTGTCTGAGAAGAGAAGAGGATTCAAAGTCCAAGCTAATGCCCAATGGACAGCTGAGATTAAATCTCAGCCAATCCAATGGTCACCAATTTTTTAAATTTAATTTAATATATAAATTCACTAACACTTTTTATATAGCATAAGATTTTGTAGTATCCACTAGTGTAAATATTTTAAATTGAAGATCGAGTTCATTCATTGTATTCATATAGGGTCAAAAGAAGTGTAGCTGTAAAAAATCATCAAAATCGGAGTTAAAATAATTGTTAAATAATGATTTTTCATTTATAACGGTCGAAAAATTTTGTCCTATTTAACGTGATTTTTCATTTATAACCGTCGAAAATTTTTGTCCTATTACTTGATCTCTAAATGTTTGTTTTTTTTGCGATTTTTGGCATATGCAATCTCAAAGCATATACAAATAAGTTTGACGGTTTGGATCATTGAAATTAGTTTCGTATGATGCGTATCCCATCAAAATGATAGATTCACTAACACTTATAATTTATTTATATTTTCATTAAGTATAACATAGGTGTAGACATCGAAATTTCAATAAAAAAAAAAACAAATGTTCACCAATGCATTAAAAGTTTTGACGTGTCAAGGCATACATGGCATACGCCACGTGTTGTACAAATTGTACACATGGCGTGTGACTCAACAAAATAGGAAGAAATACCCTTGAAGGATTAAACAAGTTTTTCTTCTCATTTTGGGCAATGACAAGGCAAGTACATTTCAATCCATTGAGGATCAAAACAAGTTTTTCTTCTCATGTTGGGCAATGACAAGGCAAGCACACTTCAATCCATTACGGATCAAAGCAAGTTTTTCTCATTTGGGCAATGACAAAGCATACACATTTCAAGTTTAAAATGGTGTTAAGTGGGAAATTAGGCCATAAGTTAGACCACTTCAAGTTTAAAATGGTATTAAGTGGGAAATTAGGCCATAAGTTACACCACTTCAATTTCAATATTGCATTAAGTGGGAAAATTAGGCAATGGTGCTTGGAAAGGAAAAAAATATTTTGTGGTGGTGATTCATTCTCAAAGCCTATAAATAGGCTTCTCCATCAAGATATCAAGCATCAACCAATTCACAAATACATTTCTCTACTCCCAAATTGGAAGAGAATTCCCCAAATCCTTGAAGCTTTGAAACTCCAAAGCTTCCAACCATCCAAATTCCCAAGAAAAGCCAACACACACCAAAACCAATTCACAAATACATTTCTCTACACACCAAAACCTTGAAGCCTTAAAGTTCTAAAGCTCTCAAGAAAATCCCGAAGGATCAAGAAAGCACCCTTCGTTCTTCGTTAAATCCTCTTTCAAGATCAAGCCCCAACGACCCTTGAAGAACTTCCACCAACTCAAGATCAAGCCCCGACGGGCCTTGAAGAAAGTGTTCATTGTTCATCAACTGTTCATCCTAAGATCAAGCCCCAACGGCCCTTTGGATCAACAACCTCAACAAATCCACACATCCAATCGTTCTTCAAGATTAAGCCCAAAAACCCTTGAAGATCCGCTCATCCATCAACCTTCAAGATCAAGCCCAAAAGCCCTTGAAGAAATCCACACAACCATTATTCAAGATCAAGCCCCGACGGCCCTTGAAGAAAGTGTTCATCCGTTCATCAACTGTTCATCCTTAGATCAAGCCCCGACGGCTCTTTGGATCAACAACTCATCCACAAACCTACACCCTACGAAGATAGAATCAGAGGACCAAATTAGAGAGATCGTAACCCCAAAATCATAAACACAAAAATATTATTTTGTACACGTTATTCTGGTTTCTTGTTTCAAGGAATCTTTCGTGTTCACAAATTTTGTACGAAGATTGAACCAGCTGTTTTTCAATGGAGGTAGTGCCGATAGTCATGACTTGTTCTTTGTTTGAAGCCATGGACTGTGCTTGAATATCTTGAACGGAGACAGAGATGAGAGGTAGAGATTGTCCCACCGGGCGTGCCAAATTTGTGAACACGAAAGATTCCTTGAAACAAGAAACCAGAATAACGTGTACAAAATAATATTTTTGTGTTTATGATTTTGGGGTTACGATCTCTCTCTAATTTGGTCCTCTGATTCTATCTTCGTAGGGTGTAGGTTTGTGGATGAGTTGTTGATCCAAAGGGTCGTCGGGGCTTGATCTAAGGATGAACAGTTGATGAACGGATGAACACTTTCTTCAAGGGCCGTCGGGGCTTGATCTTGAATAATGGTTGTGTGGATTTCTTCAAGGGCTTTTGGGCTTGATCTTGAAGGTTGATGGATGAGCGGATCTTCAAGGGCTTTTGGGCTTAATCTTGAAGAACGATTGGATGTGTGGATTTGTTGAGGTTGTTGATCCAAAGGGCCGTTGGGGCTTGATCTTAGGATGAACAGTTGATGAACAATGAACACTTTCTTCAAGGGCCGTCGGGGCTTGATCTTGAGTTGGTGGAAGTTCTTCAAGGGCCGTTGGGGCTTGATCTTGAAAGAGGATTTAACGAAGAACGAAGAGTGCTTTCTTGATCATTCAGGATTTTCTTGAGAGCTTTAGAACTTTAAGGCTTCAAGGTTTTGGTGTGTAGAGAAATGTATTTGTGAATTGGTTTTGGTGTGTGTTGGCTTTTCTTGGGAATTTGGATGGTTGGAAGCTTTGGAGTTTCAAAGCTTCAAGGATTTGGGGAATTCTCTTCCAATTTGGGAGTAGAGAAATGTATTTGTGAATTGGTTGATGCTTGATATCTTGATGGAGAAGCCTATTTATAGGCTTTGAGAATGAATCACCACCACAAAATATTTTTTTCCTTTCCAAGCACCATTGCCTAATTTTCCCACTTAATGCAATATTGAAATTGAAGTGGTGTAACTTATGGCCTAATTTCCCACTTAATACCATTTTAAACTTGAAGTGGTCTAACTTATGGCCTAATTTCCCACTTAATGCAATATTGAAATTGAAGAGGTGTAACTTATGGCCTAATTTCCCACTTAATACCATTTTAAACTTGAAGTGGTCTAACTTATGGCCTAATTTCCCACTTAACACCATTTTAAACTTGAAATGTGTATGCTTTGTCACTGCCCAAATGAGAAAAACTTGCTTTGATCCGTAATGGATTGAAGTGTGCTTGCCTTGTCATTGCCCAACATGAGAAGAAAAACTTGTTTTGATCCTCAATGGATTGAAATGTACTTGCCTTGTCATTGCCCAAAATGAGAAGAAAAACTTGTTTAATCCTTCAAGGGTATTTCTTCCTATTTTGTTGAGTCACACGCCATGTGTACAATTTGTACAACACGTGGCGTATGCCATGTATGCCTTGACACGTCAAAACTTTTAATGCATTGGTGAACATTTGTTTTTTTTTTTACTGAAATTTCGATGTCTACAATAGGATTTTGTGGTATCCACTGGTGTAAATATTTTAAATTGAAGATCAAGTTCATTCATTGTATTCATATAGGGTCAAGGAGTGTAGCTGTAAAAAAATCATCAAAATCGGAGTTAAAATAACCGTTAAATCATGATTTTTTGTTTATAACCGTCGAAAAGTTTTGTCACGTTACTTGATTTCTGAATGTTTGTTTTTTGCGATTTTTGGCGTATGCGATCTCGAAGCATATACAAACAAATTTGACGGTTTGGATCGTTGAAATTAGTTTCGTAGGATGCGTATCCCATCAAAACGATAGATTCACTAACATTGCTGAGTGTTGATTCCCCGCGTATCTCGGGATCGGGGCATGACAAGTGTCGAATGAGTAAACTGCTAAGTGCAAAGTGGTTGCTGAAGGCAGGATGGCTGTTGGAGAGCCTAAGGTTATCCAAGCTGCCAAATAAGTAGTCTGCTTTGTTTAGCTTATGTCGGATTTTAGCGACCTTCATACAAGTTTATCAATTTGCCAGAAATTTAATGAATTGCTTTCTTCACTTTACTCCATCTTCATTTTCTTGAAACTTTGCTTGCTTGAAGCGTCTTACAAAACTTTTAGCCATAGAACCGTCAGTTGGGCACACTGCTTTGAAAAAACAGACGATCCCATGAATATGGTCTTGAGTTTTGGCTTCTTGGGGCATCGAGTTGTTGAGTTTGTCGTGAGCTGCTGCCCCGTGACCATTTGATGCTTAGTTGGTTGTTAAGTATTCAATCCTTTGAGCTGTGTGGCCTACATCACAACATGATAAAGATATGTGAAATATGAAAATCGGTAACTAATCACATCAAAATGAGTAGTTGTGTGAAAATTCGTGGGCAGTTTGTCCCCTTCCGTTGAAGAGTAGACCAAGATGGGTGTCGGAGAATTAGTTTACCCTCTTGTGCTGGAGAGCTTACCCGGATAGGTGTTGGGGAATTAGTTTATCCTCTCACACTGGAGAGCTTACCCAAATGGGTGATGAGGATTTAGTTTATCCTCTCGCATTTGAGAGCTTACCTAGATAGGTGTCGTGGAATTAGTTTACCCTTTCCCACTGGATAGTTTACCAAATAGGTGTCGGGGAATTAGTTTATAGCCTCGCACTGGAAAGCTTACCCAGATGGGTGCTTGGGAATTAGTTTACCCATCTGCATTAGAGAGCTTACCCAGATGGGTGATGGTGAATTAGTTTATCCTCTCGCACTGGAGAGCTTACCCAGATAGATGTTGGGGAATTAGTTTACCTTCTCGCATTGGAGAGCTTACCCAGGTAGGTGTCAAGGAATTAATTTACCCTCTCACACTGGAAAGTAGTGCAGTTGAGGAAAGCTGGACTGCTCGACAACTAAAATAATCCTCAGCTAGAGTTTGGCGATTTGCTTGAGACTGTAAACTGCTTGTGGAACCCGCACAAGGTATGAGTTGGAAGTGCTGCGAAGGGTAAGAAAATGAAGAATGAGGCCATGGAGTGGGAGAATTTGGCAGAGGAAGCCACTGGTCCACCCGGTTCTTCATCTGCAAACTAGAAAAATTAGTGAATCAATTTCAATTGTAAGAAAAGTCTAGATATTCTCCATATGGACAACCAAGAAACGTGCAATGCGTTACTAGAAGTTATTGGTTCAATGAATTAGCAAACATATTTAGCCTGCTACTATCTTCAATTTTGTGTAAATACTAATTTCGGGTTGAACATATTAACATTGCATTATTTGATATGTGAGCTGAGAGATTCTACCTTGTCACTGGGATAAAGACACAAAGGTATAGATATTGTTGTGGCACATAAGATTTTCTCCTGCCAAAGATACAAGACAACATCGATTTTTTATCGAAATTTGGATAAAAACTCCAGCACTATTAACAGGAATAGAAGAACAAGTGCATGTAACCAATGAAATTTTAAAATGGTAAAGCAATATTTCAGCAATATAAAACAAAAGTGATACAGTAAAGCATCTTCAGTTGGGTTTGGTTTTGAAGGTAAATGACAAACCAAATTATTGCAAAGCATGTTCCCTACGAGAAAATTTTCAAGATCCCCGGTACATCAGACAGCTGGAGTACCACCCAACAAACATCTGACATGTGACGAAAAAATCACGATTAAATTATTTAATATCTTATATTAATTATTTATAGTAAGAAAAAGATAAAATAAAAAAAACGTGAGAAGAGAAGATGGAGGAGAATGGAAAGAGGAGGGGAAAAAAAATACTAGTCCTAATAAAACATTTCAACGGTTGGAAAAAGAACAAGAAAAGTTTGAACTCCATCAATTTCTTAATCTGTTCATCTTCTTCCTTGGTAGATTCGCAGATTCACCCCTTTCATCTTCTTCCTTTATAGATTCACAGATTCATCCAACTCCTAAACATGCTTTGTTGGGTTCAAGCCCTTGTTGGCGTTGCGCATGGTGGACAACTCGACCGAGGACTTGACAGAAGACAGGCGATGAACGTCAAGACGATGCGATGCCGTCGATTTTAGGCTGGTGAGGAGGGTGGGGAATTTGATAGACGATAAGATCTCGCCGTTGATTTGATGGCGATATTGGGGGATTTTGAGAGCGCCCAACCGACGGGAATGGGAATTGACGGTGAAGAAGGTGGTGGACATTTTCAATTGATGACTAAAATTTAGAAGAATGGAGGGTTGCAGACGAAGAAGATGAAGTTTCAAAACTTTAGAATGAGTTTTGATAAAAATAATAAAGAATTAATTAATTTTCAACATAAAAAAACGAATTTCAATGCAAAAAAGCAAAAAAGCAAAAAGTCACATTTCAGATGGCTGGTGGTTTGGTACTCCACCTGTCATGTATGAGGTGGAGTTCCCGAAACAGGAAAAAATTTCTCGTTTCCTATCTGGTTCTGCAGGTGCTTGAAACAATTTTGTTTTCTTCATATTACTGTATATCTGAAGTCAATAATTTTATACAAAAAAAACTATTGAATTCATTCATTTGCTGCCCACCTTTTAAGAGGTGAATTGTCTGTCCTCCTATTTCTATACTCTTCTCATATCTTTTTGTGATGTGTGATCACGGTTAAGTCACGTAAACATTTTATATTAATTTTTTATAAAAATAATAAAACAAAAAGTAATAAGAATATAAAATATTAACGTGACTTAATCGTGACCATACAAACAAAAAGACATGAAAAGAATATAAAAATAGAAGGGTAGATAATTCACCTCCCACTTTTTAATTCTTACATTATTGTAAAGCAGTTCTCTTTATCAAATAAGGGGAAAAGTCGGGAACTAGTGATCAGATGCTGTCTTTCTATCTTGCTCAATTGATTTTGTATTTGCAAATCTACTAATCAATGAATTACTGTTTGAAACTGGAGCACGTTTTGGAGAAATTTTTAGGAGTGCCAGGTACACCAAAAAATTTTGGTGTATCCTCACTCATAATGGTGGACCCTACCCTCACTTATTTTTCAATAAATAAATAAAATCAAATTCTAATGAGTGAGGGTACACCAAAATTTTTTGGTGTACCCGGCACTCCTAAAAATTTCTCCGCGTTTTGCTCGTTGCCATTAATTTTGGTGGGTGCTCACCATCTTTCTTGCAGTTTGTTATGTGTCTTTTCATTTAATCACAATTAAAGGCACTTTATTAATTTTAAATAATAATTATAAAACTAAAATTAATCATAAAAAAAAAATACCAACAGTTGCCCAACCCATCAGAACACCTCGCCGACGGTAGCCACCTCACTTTCCTTGCCGCTGGCCAACCCCTTCTCTTCAGCCTCTCTTTCTTCTTCCCTCGTCCCACCATTCTCTATCTCTCTCTAAGAATTGAACAACTATGAATGAATATTAGAAAAATAAGAAAGACCATATCACAAACAACTCTTGCGCTGTTGTGTTGTTGAGAGACCATGCCAATAGAAAATTGATCTAAAACAGAGTATGAGTACGAGAAAATGGGTTTGCTCAAGTATCGAACGATTTGTTTTGGGTAGAGATAATCTGACATATGAGAAGGGGCGTGGGTGTGGACGACGACGAAGGAAGAAGAGGCATCTCCCTTGACCAGTTCCGGTTCAAAAGAAGGGTGCTCGAGGGGACCAGACTTTAGATCTCTTTCTTCTCTATGGCGGGAGGTTTATTTCGTGTCAAGAGTTTGTTGGGGAGGCCAGGGAAGACTGACTGGATAGAGAGGCGATGCCTATGCGTCTTCTTTACTGATAGGATTTCCATCATTTGCAGTCTCCAGCGAAAGAGACAAGGGTTGATTTTGGGGAAGAAGAAGGGACGCATAAAAACTCATAAAATCTATTTTTGTTAATATTAAATTATTTTCTCTATTCGCTTTTTTTTTTTTTTTTAACAAACGATATAATTAGAGAATGAGATGAGCCTCACAATAAGCTAATAATAATATGGTTTAAATTTGTCTTTGATGCGAATCAAACTTTAAGACCTCTCACTTATTACTAGTAAAGAAAAATATCATTAGACTGTAACATTAAATAACTTCTCTGTCCTCGTTAAGTGTTAAGAGATTTCTTAATTTTCCATTGTTAAACCTGGTTATGTTAATTGATATGTAACAGTCTTACAAAGGTGTGGTGACCATCCACCAAAATTAATAGTGGTGAGCAAAATTGCTCTCTGTTGAAATTTATGATAAAAAGGGTAGCCTAGGCTTTAGAGTATTTCTAAATGAGATTTCAAATTTTGAATATATAATTTAAATTTGATAGCCTATATGATATTTTGACATTTTTTTAAGTTTTAATCTTTACCCGATATATCAAATTAAACTGTTATTTTATTATATTATAAAATAAATGATTAATAAAAGACATTTAATAATTATTAAATTGGGACCGATCACCTTTTTAATGAACAAAAGGGAACCCATCATCTTAGCTTGATTGAAATCACAAAGACGAAGGATATAAACAAATGCAGCGGTCAAACAACAACATTAATTATAACTAGGATATGGGCACACATAAAATGTGTGAAATTTTTTTTATTTTTCTTTTTGAAAATAGAAGTATAGAGCAAGAGAGTGATAGAGAATGTGGGAGTGGAAAAACTTTTATTATTTTTTATTTTTTAATTAGAAATATGTTAGTATTACATGTAGGTGAGGCTTTGAAAAAAAAAAACAGCAAAATTTGGTTGTGTGAAATTATATTTCCGTCCTATATTTCTTATTCATGTTCTGTTTTAATTAGAGGGTTAAATTGATAATTTCATAGGGTTTTAGTTGACAATGAGTAGGGGTGGTTCGGTATGGGATACCATACCAAAACTAGTATCCCGAATCCCAACCGAAATTTTTCGGGATGGGAATTTGAAGACCAATCCCAAACCAAATTTTCGGGAATCCCAAATTTTGGGAATCCCAAAATATTTTCGGGATTTTGGGACAAATTGGGAATCCCAAATTGAAATATGAAATTATGAATTTTTCTTCAAATATATAATTCAAGAACACATTCATGAACTAGGAATTTCATTTCATTCACACTACAATTTAATTGAACACTGGCATGCTTGACTCTTTTTATCATAGTCAAAATTCAAATTAATTAAACTCTTTTTGCAATCTGTTGAGAGACAAAAGAATCAAGCCTTCTGAAATCATCAGCCATGGCAGCAGCAATAATAAAATCCACATGAATATCAAACAGAACATGAAAAATATGCAAGGTGTAAGGCATTTTAGGTTGCTGAGCATGAATTAGAAACTACTAGCATCAATTATAAAAGAATAATATATATGTATAAATATATATATAATAATTAATATTATATATTTTCGGTTTGGTATGGGATTCCTGAAATATCGAGAAGCCAATCCTGAATCCCACCGAAATTTTGGGATTGGTTCGGGATAGCATCCCGAAAATTTCGGGAATTTCGGTTTGGGAAATTTTTGGTTTGGGATCAGGATTTTTTCGGTTCGGTTCGGGATTTTCGGGAATTTTTTCCATCCCTAACAATGAGTGTTTTATTAATTAGTAGAGATAATCATTAAATAGTAAAATTTAATTAAAAATATTAATAATTAATTAAAAAATATTTGAAGCTGCTGTCAAATTTGATAGCAACCCTCTTGTTGTCGATTTATGTCATCGCCACATAGGAATTGACATTTAGGTTGGAGAACATTAGTGTGGTTGTTTTTTTACTGTTATAACTTATGTAGACATTTTGATATCTCCTTTAGAAATGCTCTAATAAGTCATGCGTAAAACAATTTCTTCAAAACCTTGCCTATTTTCTTTCATAATCTCCCTAAGGGTTAGTTTGGGATTGATGTGCTATGAAAAAAATGGTGTTTTCAAAAACAGAAGTAGAACTGCTTCTGTTTTCTCCTGTTTTGGACCATAATTTTAACAAAAAACGTTTTTTTTTCATTTATTAGACAGAATTTTAACCCCAACTTTTATTAAATATTTGCTTTTAAAATAATTTCAATAATGACAAACCAACCGTAAGCCATGCATAAAAGACAAATCAACTAAAGCATAATTTTCATTAATATTTAGATGCATAAAATAGAAAAGAAGAAAAACTCAAACAGTGTTACACGCATTATTAGGCATACAAGCGCTAATTAAACATGTATCACATCCGTTCATTATATATTGTATAGTCAGTTTTTATCATATGCTGTTTATATTCAATTTTAAATAAAAAAATTACAATGATTTTTAACTGCATGATATATGATGAACGAATGTGATTGGAGAATCCTTAGAATTCTCACAAAGAGGATCCGGCGAAGATCCTTCTACTGGTTATATTATGTATCAACTCGAAGAAAAAGCAACATGACATAAGAAGCCACAAGTGATGATGTCGATTAAAATTTATTTTCTTTTGTCACTCTCACACACACACACTTGAATCACGTTGAAAGGATATTGTCGTGGTGATAGAGAAAAAGTATTATTCATTAATATTTAAATGCATAACATTGAAAATAAGAAAAACACAAAGAGCGTTAACAAAAATTAGAGAAAATCAAATCTTACTTTGGTTTCTCGGCTCTCCCTTCCCTTAATTTGTTTGACTGCTAAGCTTCTTTTCCTGAAACTCTCTGTAATCTCCTATTTTAGGTGCCCTCGATGCGTATTTATAATTCTGCTAAGCTTCTTCACCACGATCAGCAAGCGCCCCTGGATCCAAAGAAACATGATTGTTTTTTGGAGAGATTGGAGTTGCACCCTTTGACGTGTGTACTGGGAAAACTAAGACCATTTTCAACCGAAAGAGTTAAGTATAGTCCCGTCTAGAATTATAACCTTACAAGAAATTATTATTAAATGAACAGTATCAGGTTATATTCATATACCATCTCCAACCGAATGAGCTAAATATAACCCCCTTAATAATTTTTTAGTTTTAATTTTATACTTTGAATTTATTGGTTAATATAAAACTATTGTTGTATGTTTTGAAATCTAGCCGTTAAATTTAAATTAATTATTGAATATTAGGATTTGGGCCCCAAAAAAAGGCTAAGAGGAGGGTTCCACTGACTAGCTTGATGACACTTTGGCCAAATAATAATATGATGGGTTCCACAAAGTTATAGCCTAGCCCTCGATTAGCCCTCTTCATTAGAGATGACCTAAGGCCATCTCCAACCCAAGGTTGGCCAGATGACTCATTTTAGCCATCTGCCCATCCAAGAAATTAATATTTTAATGAACAGTGTAGGGCCATATTTCTTATCATCTTCAACTAAGGGTTATAGGGTCAAACATTATTTATTATTTAAAACTACAACTTAATGTTATTTAATGTTGTTTAATATTGTTTAATGTTGTTTCATGTTACTTAATGTTATGTAATGTTTAATGGTTTAGGAAGGTATAGGGGGGGAAAAAAAAAGAGTTTCTAAATTTTTTTTTTAAACAAATTTTGTATAAAAAAAAAAGGTTTAAAAAATTCAAAAATAACGGCTAGCTGACCGTTGCATTTGAATTCCAACCTGGCCCGGGGCCGCTCGGTTGGCCTTTGGCCCTTTTTTGTACAGTGGGGCCTATGAGCCATTTGGCCTGGTCTTCGGTTGAAGACAGTTTTAGGACTATTTTTGGGCCTCTGACTATCTGGACTCTTCGGTTAAAGATGACCTAAGTGGAAGACCTGGCTAATTAACCTGGACCAGTCTATTTTTAAACCCCTCATGCGAAATTGGATGCGTTGGAACTTTGAATAGCCCATCATATGTTGAACAATAGAAATAACAAGAAAGAGAAATAATACTCAAAAGTGTATAACAAAGGAATGTCTAATTATGCTCTCAATTGAAATAGCAACTCTCTTGACATATCTCAAATCTCCTATTTCTTTGATTCTTTTATTTTCCTCACTCTTGGTGAACATAGTGCTCGTGGCAATTTA
The DNA here is from genome assembly GCF_041283825.1 of Pyrus communis. Lineage (NCBI taxonomy): Eukaryota > Viridiplantae > Streptophyta > Magnoliopsida > Rosales > Rosaceae > Pyrus > Pyrus communis. The sequence continues at coordinate 9,118,816 of NC_142581.1, read as the reverse complement.
GAGGTTGCTCCTTCAAATTTATAAATTTATAGTTAAGTTGGAACAATATTGACAATGAATCTACATGGGTTACAAAGTTTATCATTCTTATTATTGATTTTAACAACTACAAATAAGTAATACATATATGAGATATACAAGCAGACTGAAAAAAAATAAAACAAAAAAGAAAGAGAACTTGCACATTGTCTCAATAAATCTAGCTAGGGCAGTTGCATCTTGGGATTAAAATAACAACATTATTGTTCTAATTAAATTTTGGACCTTTAACTCATTGGCTGCATGTTGGTAGTGCGGTTGTGCATCATTTCTGTGATGGCTGCATGATTAACGAATGCCATTTTACCTATATCTAATTAATAAACTACCAGGGTTCAATTATTGTAACAACTTTTTATGAAAACAAAAACGACAATGTAAACAAAACAAAACATTTCCTTATTTTAATTGTAATGATTAATCAGATTCAAATTGACAAGAAAGAAAGAACATACAGGGAGGAAAAGGGCCATGAGTGGATCCCAATTGAACTTTGCTTCTTCGTCTCCTAGCTATCAGGCCACCTCTGAAATTTCAGCGGTTTGTGCGAAATATATAAAAGGACCGTTTTTTAAGATATTTTTAAAAATTAAAACGATGTATTGATGTTAAAATAACAATCAATTAAATCAAAACAAATTTTAGCCTTCACTGATTACAAGTTTATAAATATCATTAATTATAAGGAAAAATAGCTACAAACATAACTTTCACTAAATAATAAAAAACAACTCTTAAACAATCAAACATAAAAAAGAAACTTCAAAACTCTAAATTTAAAATTTCACTTGAATATAACACATTATTATATAATAAAATAAAATAAAATATCATTTTTAGAGTGTTATAATTGACACTCAAAATATCTCAATGTACTTCAAATTTTTATATTTAGAAAGGAACAAAACTACTCTTATAGGAGTGCACAATGAAGCTTTAAAGTGCTAATAAAATCAGTTTTTTAAATATAGAACATTATTACTTAATATTAGATAACAAAAATTTTGGGGTCCCTACAAATTTGATCCCTGTGTGACTGCACATTTCGCTTTCCCAAAGCCTCCTCTGGGTTCAATATGCCTAACAACTACGCTTCCTTTTTTAACCTTATCCTTTCGAGTAATGTTATTTATACCATGTTTTTGTACCACATTTTTATACCACCTTAAGTGGCATTTGATGTGGACAGCCACCTTTAGTTCATTAATTAATAAACTAATAATTAAGAAAAAACTAATTAATTAAATGATGATTGTGGTATACGAGAAGTCTTTCTCATTCTTTTTCTTGGGTTTTGCAACTTTTTCAAATTATGTGGCTGTACATATCAGATGCCACGTAAAATGGTATAGAAATGTAGTATAAAAACATGATACGAATAACATTACTCTCTCTCTCTCTCTCTCTCTCTCTCTCTCTCTCTCTCTCTCTCTCTCTCTCTCTCTCTCTCTCTCTCTCTCTCTCTCTCTCTCTCTCTCTCTCTCTCTCTCTCTCTCTCTCTCAACCCTAAAATAATTCAAACTAGATAATTTAGCCTCCTAGACTGTGCGAAGAAAACAAAAAGAAAGACAAATTAACACATGTACAAAAGCAGCTCAGTAGCTCTATAAATAGTCTGCAATCTGCAACCGCTGCAATGCAAACACAAAACCTAAAATGGATTCCAAGGCAGTAGCTGCTAAGCCCCATGCTGTTTTCATTCCGATTCCAACTCAAAGCCATGTCAAGGCAATGCTTAAATTTGCAAAGCTTCTCCACTATAGAGGTTTTCATATTACCTTTGTCAACTCGGAGTTCAACCACAAGCGCTTTCTTAAATCCTTAGGCCCCAATTCCCTTGATGGCTTACCTGATTTTCGGTTCGTAGCCATCCCAGATGGCCTTCCAGATTCAGATGAAGATAACACCCGAGAGGTCACTGTTCTTGTTGACGCCATAAGAAAACGAAATTTCTTGGCTCCGTTTTGTGACCTCCTCAATAAACTCAACAATGATGCCATAACAACTTCCAACAATCCTCCAGTGACTTGCATAGTTTCGGATGGTTTCATGAGCACCTTCACAATCACAGCTGCTGAGGAGATTGGAACCCCTATAGTACTGTTCTACACTATTGCTGCATGCAGTTTCATGGGAATTATACAATTTCGTGCTTTGGTCGAAAAAGGCCTGGCACCACTCAAAGGTGAAATAATACACATACACACACACGCATAAATATATCCGTGGCCCCATTTTTTTCAAACAATTTTTGACATACGTTTTTGCGAGATCTACTTAATAGTGTATTTTAACCATCTGAACCTTATATTTTTTAGAACATCATTCATATGTCATTTTTGTAAAAAAATTAAACAAATTCAAAATTATTAAAACATTCATATGTAGTGAAAAAAAAATAGATGAATATGGTTCTACAAAAAAACCCTAAATCTTTAATCCAACGATCATATGATTTTAAATTTGGGTGATTGATGGTAGAAATGACTTTTGAGAGAAAATTTAAAAGATAGACAGTTCGGATTATTGATATACATTATAAATTGGGTCCCACAAAAATGTCTGTAAAAAAGTGTTCAAAAAAATGTTGTCACGGGTCAGTCCTCACACACACACACACACACACACACACACACACACACATTTATTTATTTATAACTAGTAAAGCTTTAATTAACCTTTGGTTCGCTCTTAATTTCTTGTTTCTAAATGCAAATGAAAACTTTCTTCGTAGATGAGAGCTATTTGACAAACGGCTATTTGGACAAGGTCATAGATTGGATTCCGGGAATGAAGAACATTTGTTTGAAGGATCTGCCAGCCTTCTTTCGAACCACAAATTCCGATGACATTATATTTAACTTCGTGATGGAATCAACAGACAGATCCCATGAAGCTTCAGCAGTTGTTGTTCATACTTTTGATGCCTTGGAGAGAGATGTTTTGGATGCTCTCTCATCTATGCTTCCACTTGTTTATACCATTGGCCCTCTTCAATTACATCTCAATCAAATACCAGAACACCCCTTGAATATTGGATACAGCCTATGGAAAGAAGAAACTGTATGCCTCGAGTGGCTAAACACCAAGGCTCAAAATTCAGTTGTGTACGTGAATTTTGGCAGTATAACGGTCATGACACCTGCACATCTAGTCGAGTTTGGATGGGGACTGGCAAACAGCAAGCTGCCCTTCTTCTGGGTAATTAGACCCGATCTGGTAATTGGCGAATCAGCGATTTTGCCACCTGAGTTTGTGGCTGAAACAAAAGAAAGAAGTTTAGTAGCAAGTTGGTGCCCACAAGAGCAAGTCCTTAACCATCCATCAGTTGGAGGATTTTTAACGCACAGCGGTTGGAATTCAACCGTTGAGAGCCTGACCTCCGGAGTGCCTATGTTCTGTTGGCCATTCTTTGCTGACCAGCAAATGGACTGCCGCTATACTTGCAAGGAATGGGACGTTGGCATGGAAATCGGTAATGATGTGAAGAGGGATGAAGTAGAGAAGCTAGTTAGAGAGTTAATGGATGGGGAAAAGGGTAAGAAGATGAAAAATAGGGCCATGGAGTGGAAGAAACTTGCAGAAGAAGCTACCAGTCCATATGGCTCTTCATCCAAAAACTTAGACAATTTAGTGAATCAAGTGCTGCTAAGAAAAAGTTAATCGCCATGCATCCGTAAGATATTTGCTAATGATTGTTATTGTTGCTGTTATTGTTTTGTTGTTGTTGGTCTTCAAACTAGAAAGATGAAGTGCAAAATGTAAAGGACCATTATCTCAAATAATAAAATAAAACTAGTATTGAATGTTTACAACAATTTGAAGAGAAAATCAGATGGGAAACAAATATTTTAGCAATACAAAAGAGGAAAACAACAAAAAGGAAAAGAAAAGAAAAAAGAGGGGGGGGGGGGGGCTTTTGTTTTGGCCTATATTTAATTGACAGGGTGCCAGCGGCACAGAGAAAATATAGAGAGATGTGTTTGTAAGGTTGTGTAGAAGATGTGTTAAATAAAAAGTTTATAACAACTTTTAGATTTTAGGGTTTCAACAAGATTGTTTTTAGATTTTAACCTGAGTAGTTTTCAAAATCTAATATAAGTCCCTATTTTTAAAACTTACCATATTTAAGCAGTTATAGAACATTTATTATTTGTAAACTTACCATTTGAAATTCTTTACCAATCCATAATTAATGTTTTTCTTTTGTGCTCCAATCATATTAATAGATAAAAACTTATTCAAAATTCAAATTCTTATTATTAAAAAAATTCAACAACAAAAAAATAACAATTTATACATAACTTTCAGTACATTATTTTACTCATAGGTACAGATGTATCGGTTCGTAAGTTTTGATACAAATGTATCTGTACATAACTTTCAGTACGAATATATTGGTATACATGTGTTGATACAAATGTATCTGTGCATAACTATAATATCTAATCATACATATGTACGTAATATGCATATACATACATACATACATGCATACATATATATATATATATATAGAGAGAGAGAGAGAGAGAGAGAGAGAGAGAGAGAGAGAAATTCATGCAAAATGAAAAATATATGATATTATATGACTTTTCTTATTATGGGAACTTAATAATAACTATCAATGATAAATAACATTTTCATTATTTATGGGAATCAATTATAACTTATAAACAAAAAATCAATAATTATTACAAACTATTTTATATTAAAAAATTACAATTAAATGCCAAGGATCAGAATTAGTTTTTAATCATAGACAAGGTTTTATTCAAAAAGTAATCTTAGACAAGGATTAGAATAGATTTTTCCCAAATATATATATATATATATATATATATATATATATATATATATATATATTGTAGATATCTAGAAGGCTGTAATATAAAGGCTATTTATTATAAAGCTGCGACACAAAATTGATAACTGTATCACAGAGATGAACTTTCAAGAACCAAAAAATGAAAAAGCTGAAGAAGAAAGAGAGGAATCGAAAGAACCACTAGTACAAAAAACACTTTGCGCGACGCAGGTCCTTTGTCGCGCAAAGTCAAAAAACATCGCACAAAACTTAGACCAACGCACCTTCGTCGCACGATAACCGTCGCAGCAAGGTAATGACAGAAGGGTTTGCGCGACAAAGAAGAAACATGCGTCGCGCTTTGCGCGACGCATGTGGCTGGGTCACGCAAAGCCACTTTGCACGACATAGGTAGAATCTTAGTCGCGCGAACCCCTTTGTTTTGTTTTGGTCAAAAATGTTATTTTTTAAATTTGTAATAAATATTGTAATTAAATTCTAAACAATAATTAATTAACCAAGGAAAAGTATTTAATTATAAAATATATGAAAATGTACATACAAGATGCTCGAACAAAAAAAGAAAAAACTACAAGTAGTCTTTTAGGTTTGATACATTAGGCTATTAGGTATCGGCAGGGCAAAGTGGCTCGAAAGTCGAAGGTGTAGCAAGATCAGGTACTAGTAGCGAGATTTAGAGGTCGACATCTGTATGGCTCGTACAAGGTCTCTCATGTGCCCGACATAGGCCTTCATCTTCTCGCCCTGGGTCCTAATCTGCTCGCCTTGGGCCTTAATCTGCTCGTCCTGGGCCCTCATCTGCATAGGACAATTTTGTTTAATAACAACATAGCTACTAGCGACACTGCTATGCTGCTGTGAGGTAGCCGCTCCACGATGTTGCAGGTCATACTCAATCTTGATCCTGGACCCGATCAGACGTACGCTCTGTGCCTGCTTCAACATTCAACTAGGCCCCCTGGTGTTTTTTTTAGCTGGCCAAAAATAACTAAATGGTGAAAACCCTAAGCTTAAATTTATACAGAAAATTCGACATAACCTTCCTTGATAGTATAGCATTTCCCAAAACCTTAAAACAGTAAACTAACAGTAATTCACAACCCTCATCACATTTTCACAATCCAGCAAATTTTCAGCATCATAAAAATAATAATTTTAAAATGAAAAAAAAAAAATACAACGTAGTGATTGAGAATTCGAAAAAACTACATGGTTGGGAGGCCTCACCCTCAACTCTGGATGTCGAGGATGTGTGATCAAAAGGCTCCGGCTTGCGGCATCGCCAGTGAGGCCGTCGTGCACTAAGTGGCTGAACCGACACTGATAACTTCGATGAGACGGGCACTTGGGATGCCATAGGAGTAGCCTCAGTAAGGGGTGTAGGCTCCCCAGTCAATGGAGCACTCACACCTGGAGCAGTAGATGCTGATAATGAGGGAGGCTCATTGGTCACACTCCGACGACAAGTGATCAACCACGACATCTATACACTTTTTGAACCATAAAATTATAACATTAGAAACTAATCCTTTCTTGCATTTGAAACTAATCAATTAGCAGCCAAAGTAATAAGTAAGTAGGTTACCAACATTCTTAATTTCAAAACAAGAGGAACTACCTATCCATTTTCATAGCCAACAAAAAAAAAAAGTGTATCAAGTGAAACAAAAAAGAATGGGTAATCTAACACTGGGATTACCAAACATTGTAATCAATCAAAAGTACCAAAATTTCATTAGACTAATTGATATGATCAAAGTACCGTACAAAAGCAATTTACTTCATACAAACCATTCAACCAGACACATGACCATAGAGACTAACTAGTAAACATGTAGGAAGGTAAGAGAAGCAACTCCAAATGGTGTTATCTGACGGAAACAATATGTGGTAGGTAGCAGTTAATTGAAGAGAAAACATCTAAGTAATCAATTGACTCGGTGAATCTTCTATAGTATGGTTGCACTAAATATGCACATGCATAGAATCTACTGTTAGCAACTCCTCTGACCATATGATTTTTTCCACATGTTAAATATCAAGGCAAACACTGGCCTAGACGAGCATCTCTACTATGTTTGATACATTGAGTTGCACCCTTTGGACCCTTGAATATGTCCCCCGGTAACAACTCAACTAGAAATTTGAGTCTTCAAATGAGTCTATCTTTAACCCTAGAGTATCTTGAACTGGAATTTGAAGATGTTCGTAATAACCAGAATAAAAAATATTTCAAAAATAATTGATTCAAGATAATTTATTAACAAACAGTTCTTTACTAAATCTAAAAGCATCGAGATTACTAATCTATTCCTATATCTCTACCTAGATCAAAATGAAGCTGGAATAGGTTAAAACTTTAGTTTCGCCTTGAAGAATAAGTTTCCCCTCCCTATCCTATGATTTTTCTTCACCACACTAAGACCACCTATTCATACTGAAATTGACGTAGCGTGAGATATTAAACAGGAAAATCCAACGAAAACCCTAAGCTAAATCCACTAGAAATCTGGAATCCATCAGAAATACAGCGAAAATGTCACTAGGGTAGGAATGTTCCTAGAAAGGATAAAGTTAACTTTCTTGTAAAAACTGTAAGGATACATATCTCAAGCTTACACTTCATGAATTGCTGGGTGTGATAAAAGAGATTACATTAATGTACTATACTGTCAATAACTTAAGCATTTCATAGCATCATATTTCAATATTACATATTTGACGATATATATTAAGAAGCACAATGTTGATGATATTAAACTCAGAAAAGTGCACCAATTAATTAAACTCAGAAATCGAAAGAACACACAAAATATCATATGCAAGTTCGTTCACAGCCTTGTTAATATAAGCCAGACCTAACAAAATACGATATCCTTATAGCATAAGCTTAACCAAGAGTGAAACTTTTCATAGATATGACTACTCCTATCCCTTTTCTTTCAGCTTCTACAAGCTTAAAGGATGGTAGTTTCCTAAAAAAAAAAAACTATCAAGAACACCTAAGTCTTCAAATTCCACTACCTTCTTGCGACATTCTTAGCTCATGTTTCTGTGGAAACAATAAAGGGATTTTCATTCAAATAAAAAGAAAAAGAACACCTAAATTATCAAATTCCAAAACCTAGTTGCGATTTTCCTAACTCAATCTGTTTCGTTATATGTTGAAGGATCCGTTTGCCAAATTTACACAAGTATAAACCAAATTGAAAGAACACCTAAATTCTCGAGCCTTTCATCAGCAAGGTTGACATGCTCTTTCCCAATATCTAGGGAGTATCCCAGAATAGGAAGGCCCAGCAAATATGCAACTATTCAGAGAGAAAATTTTAACCAAACCAATATGATAACCATTCTCATAAAGTGGAAAATGGGGTACGGGTACACTTAAAGCTTTCAAGAACACAACAGCTTAAAAAAAAGGAAATTTTAACGAAAAACTCACGGTACTGTTTATTTTAACGAAAAATCACATTTTTATACTAAAAAATCAATCCTGGTAGTATTCATTTTACCCTTTATTTTGTCCTTATCATTAAAACTCAAAATTTTCAAACCCTTTTCATTAGTTTTCCTTAAAAAGAATAGGAAAATTAAATAGTACAAATGATGCACTAATTTAAACTGAGACTCAAATTTAAGTCATTTCGATATGAGGGATGAAGACTCAAATTCCAGTCATATTTTCGGTGATCTAGTTATGTAGTTAAGAACCTTGATATCAAGCAAAGTAGGAAACCCATTAATCTATTTAAAAAGCAGAACTTAAATTACTGATATGGTTAAACTAACCAAACTATTATAAAAGTTAAAACAGAATAAGAAATGGAAATTAAAACTTTGATATCTATTATCTAGATGCAGAGATACCAATTAATTAACCCATTAACTTTATCTTTCTGTAATATCAAATCAGATGTTTCCATTGTAGATACAGAAGTACCTGGAGACTGTGGAGCAAACCTGCCAAATTGGAGATGCGAGTTTGTATTTGCCAGAGAACTTTAACTTTATCAAACAAAAATGCTAATAAGAAACGTACTCAAATGGAATGCAAACCTGCCAAATTGGAGATGCGAGTTTGTATTTGCCAGAGAACTTGCACGGATTATACAATCAGATGAGAGTTAGACGGAGTTGGAGACGGCTTATGACGAGAGCTGGAGTTGGAGACTTGCACAGATCATACACAAAACACACATATAGATCAACAAAATTGCAAAAACTTCAGACAATCAACTCGAATCACACCACAAAAAAAGCAATTTGACAAAAACCCAACATGCAATTTGAGCCTAAACCCTAAATACCAAAAACCCATCGAAAATAAGAAACCCTCACCTTCATTTTGGGACTTGATTCGCGTCGGCTTCGAGATTCGCAGGACTTGATTCGCGTGGTTGGATTCGAGATTGTGAAGAGGAAAGCTTGCGAAGAGGAGAGAGATGTCTATGGGAAAAAGAGAAGGAGAGATGAGCAAGAGGGATGAGCAAGAGGGAAGAGAGTGGTCTATACAGGAAAGATGGAAAGAGGGAAGCAAGATGTCTACGGCTACGATGAATGGACACGGACACGGACACGAGGATACGACACGATACGACACGGGGATACATCAAATTTCTAAAAACTAAGACACGATACGGCATGGATACGGTAATTTATATAATACATATATATTTAAAAAATATATTTTAAATAACAATAAAAAAAAATAATTACTCAAAATTTAATTTATATTATTCAAACTCTTAAAAAGAAAGGATGGTAGTGGTGTAAATTCGGTGGGCTATGTAGTTTTGGGCTTTAGTCTCATTTAAACCCTAAAATAATAAAATAATAATAATAATGTGGTGTCGTTTTTTACTACATAAACAAACAAACGGCATATTGACCTAGCAGTCATCTTCTTTGCGAAGCCTCCTCCACTAGATCGGGTCGTCTCCGTGCGACGCCTTCCTCCATCAAATTGCGTCATCTTCTTTGCGAGGTGTCCTTCCACCAGATTGCGTCATGGTGCAGATATCCATATCTAGACAGTCGGATACCTGTATCTAAACCGTCGGATACCCGTATCCATCTGTCAAACGCCGTATCTGTTGATCCAGATACGTATCCAACGCGTATCCGACCGTACCAGAGGCGTATCGTGTCCATTTGCGTATCTGACACGCGATACGCGGCCGATGTGCCGTGTCTGTGCATCGTAGGTCTACGGGAAAGAGGTCCAAACTTGGAAAATTGAAAAAAAGCGCACATTTTTCACTAATGCAGCGCCGAAATTATCATAACTTGTGCGGCGTACGTATACAATTTGACGTCGCGCAAATTGGTTTTGCGTGACGATCACGTTAAGGTGTCGCGCAAGGTATTTTTTTTTAATTATTATAAAAATTACTGAAAATATGATTTTACTCCTTTCAAATTCAAAATTTTTTTACATAAACCACACAATAATATATTTTTCTAGCAAAAACCCACAATAGTTTTTTTCACATATATATCATTCAATTTCTTAAGTGTTATAAGTACAGAATAAATAAATTAAAATCTACTTAGTAAATATATATACCATTGAACTTGATAGGAAATGCATTGTACGAAACTGGTTTCAACGATCCAACCATCAAACTTATATGTATATGCTTCAAGATCGCATAGGCCAAAAATTGCAAAAAACAAACATTCAGAGAGCAAGTAACGGGACAAACCTTTTCAACGACAATAAATGAAAAATCACAATTTAACAATTATTTTAACTCCAATTTTGATATTTTTTACATCAACACTCTTTAACCCTATATGAATACAATGAATTAATTCGATTGTCAATTTAAAACTTTTACACAAGTGGATACCACAAAATCTTATGTTATACTTGATGAAAGTATAAATAAAATTTAAGTGTTAAGGAATCTATCGCTTTAATGGGATACTCATTGTACGAAACTAGTTTCAACGATCCAACCGTCAAACTTATTTGTATATGCTTCAAGATCTCATACGCCAAAAATCGGAAAAAAAACGAGCATTCAGAGATCAAGTAATGGGACAAACCTTTTTGACGGCAATAAATGAAAAATCACGATTTAACGGTTATTTTAACTCCGATTTTGATGATTTTTTACATTTACACTCATTAACCCTATATGAATACAATGAATTAATTCGATCGTCAATTTAAAACTTTTACGCAAGAGGATACCACAAAATCTTATGTTTTACTTGATGAAAGTATAAATAAAATCCTAGTGTTAGGGAATCTATCGCTTAAATGGGATACTCATTGTATGAAACTAGTTTCAACAATCCAACCGTCAGACTTGTTTATATATGCTTTGAGAACGTGTACGCCAAAAATCGCAAAAAATAAACATTCAGAGATCAAGTAACGGGACAAAACTTTTCGACGGTTATAAACGAAAAAGCACGATTTAACGGTAGTTTTAACTCCAATTTTGATGATTTTTAGAGTTACACTGTTTAACCCAATATGAATACAATGAATTAATTCGATCGTAAATTTAAAATTTTTACACAAGTGGATACCACAAAAGAAAAAGGCAATGCAAGAACCTCAAAAGAAAAGCAAAAGGAAAAAAAAAAAAAAACACTTTGCACGACGTAGGTACACCTGCATCGTGCAAAACAGCTTTGCGCGACGTAGGCACACCTACGTGTGTGTGTGTGTGTTTTTTTTTTTTTTTTTTTTTTCCTTTTGCCCTTTTGCTTATGAGTACAAAATAAATAAATTAAAATCTACTTAGTAAATATATATACCATTGAACTTGATGGGAAACGCATTGTACGAAACTAGTTTCAACTATCCAACCGTCAAATTTGTTTGTATATGCTTTGAGATCGCATACGCCAAAATCGAAAAAAAATAAACATTCAGAGAGGAAGTAATGGGACAAACCTTTTTGACGGCAATAAATGAAAAATCACGACTTAACGGTTATTTTAACTCTGATTTTGATGATTTTTTACATTTACACTCTTTAACCCTATATCAATATAATGAATTAATTCGATCGTCAATTTAAAACTTTTACATAAGTGGATACCACAAAATCTTATGTTATACTTAATGAAAGTATATATAAAATCTAAGTGTTAGGGAATCTATCGCTTTAACGAGATACTCATTGTACGAAACTAGTTTTAACGATCCAACCATCAAACTTATTTGTATATGCTTTGAGATCGCATACGCCAAAAATCGCAAAAAACAAATATTTAGAAATGAAGTAATGGGATAAACCTTTTCGATGGCAATAAATAAAAAATCACGATTTAATGGTTATTTTAACTCTGATTTTGATATTTTTTACATCTACACTCTTTAACCCTATATTAATACAATGAATTAATTCGATCGTCAATTTAAAAGTTTTACACAAGTGGATACCACAAAATCTTATGTTATACTTGATGAAAGTATTATAAAATCTAAGTGTTAGGGAATCTATCGCTTTAACGAGATACTCATTGTACGAAACTAGTTTTAACGATCCAACCGTCAAACTTATTTGTATATGCTTTGAGATCGCATACGCCAAAAATCGCAAAAAATAAACATTTAGAGATGAAGTAACGGGATAAACCTTTTCGATGGCAATAAATGAAAAATCACGATTTAAAAGTTATTTTAACTCCGATTTTGATGATTTTTTTACATCTACTCTTTAACCCTATATGAATACAATGAATTAATTCGATCGTCAATTTAAAACTTTTACACAAGTGGATACCAGAAAATCTTATGTTATACTTGCTGAAAGTATAAATAAAATCTGTGTTAGGGAATCTATCGCTTTAATGGGATACTCATTGTACGAAACTAGTTTCAACGATCCAACCGTCAAACTTATTTGTTTATGCTTCGAGATCGCATACGCCAAAAATCGTAAAAAACAAACATTCAGAGACCAAGTAACAGGACAAACCTTTTCGACGACAATAAATGCAAAATCACTATTTAACGGTTATTTTAACTCCGATTTTGATGATTTTTTACATCTACACTTTCTAACCCTATATGAATACAATGAATTAATTCGATTGTCAATTTAAAACTTTTAGACAAGTGGATACTACAAAATCTTATGTCGTATGCCAAAAATTGCAAAAAACAAATATTCAGATATCAAGTAACGGGACAAAACTTTTCGACGGTTATAAACGAAAAAGCACGATTTAACGATAGTTTTAACTCCGATTTTGATGATTTTTTAAAGCTACACTCCTTGATCCTATATGTCACATCCCGGCCTGGGCGGCACCACTTCCCGGGCCCGCTCCACCACCGTAGCAAGATATTGTCTGCTTTGGGCCCCGACCACGCCCTCACGGTTTTGTTTCTGGGAACTCACACGAGAACTTCCCGATGGGTCACCCATCCTGGGAATGCTCTTGCGCGCTACTCGCTCAACTTCGGAGTTCCTATGGAACCCGAAGCCAGTGAGCTCCCAAAAGGCCTCGTGTTAGATAAGGATGAGAATAAACATATAAGGATCACTCCCCTGGGCGATGTGGGATGTCACAATCCACCCCCCTTAGGGGCCCGACGTCCTCGTCGGCACACACGCGACCAAGGTTAGGCTCTGATACCAAATGTCACATCCCGGCCCGGGCGGGACCACTTCCCGGGCCCGCTCCACCACTAACTAACTATGAACTTCAAAATCCCAAAAACAAGCGAAATTAATGTTTGCATGAACAATACATAAATCGGACCACCTCGAATCGACGTGAAAACGAAGGATTTCTCACCTGAAAATGGTATGATCGTGTTCCTCTCAGCCTCACGAGTTCAAAGGTGTAGTTGGTTCCCTCGATCTGCTAAGGTTTGGGTGAGTTGTGTGTTGTCCGTACGTTTTCAGAAGGAAGAGGAAGAAATGGGAGCACGGGAGAGAGAGAGACAGGGAAAAGACAGAGGGAGAGGGAAAGTGACAGCCTGTGTGTGTGTGTGTGTGGCCCAACACATGCCAACACCACACAAAACACCACTAAACGTAAACGAAACGAACTAGGGGCAAAGTTGTAATTTCACACGTACGTTAACATGAATTTTGGGACGGGATGTTATTACGAAAAGTTGGTTATGTGCTTTTAAATTAACGTTTTTGTAGTTATTTCGCGTAGATGACACGTACCCCGAGGACGAGCGTGGTCACTCGAGGCAGGGGGGCTACGACCCTTCCACTTACCAGTGAGTGGGCTTTTGGTTTTCCGTATATACCTATATACATTTATATTCCCAGAAATTGATTAAAAAGGGTTATTTATGTTATGCCATGCACCATATTATTATTGTTTATGCATCATCACATGCATTAGTAGTGGCATACATTTATATATGCGTATTGGGTGCCGTGGACGCACAGGTAAGTGCCAGGTAAGTGGTATGCATGTTTATATTCAGTAGTAGTTTGAGATGCTTAGAGAGCTCATAACCTGTACCCCCGGTGTTAGTGCTCCCGCCCAGAGTAGGGCACAGTCCTTCACGTGATGTTCACCTCCCGCACCACACGCTTAGCTTGGATCCAAGTTAGGTGCACAGTCCTGTCGTACAGACCACATTAGGTGGTTCCGACTCATAGGTGACCCGCGATTATTCGCACAGCCTTCACGTGATCGTAGCACTAGAGCGTATATATATGTTACACCCAGGCCTGTCGTACAGACCACTTTAGGTGGTTCCGACTCGTGGGCAGGTTCAGTTATTGAGTTTGAGATTTGAGCTCTATATGCAGCCGTACAGGTCACGTTAGGTGACTCCGGCTGCCATATTACATGCTATTGTTATGATTTATACCTGAGCACTTGCATTGTATTATGAGATTTCGACATGGCATATTCTCGAGCATGATTGGCATATTTTTGAGCATGACTGGCATATCTATACCTACGTATATATGTTATTTTCTGGGAAGTATACAAGTTTTACGGCGAGGGGTTAGATTGCGTTTTACTAAATGGTTTTAGAAAAGATTTGTTTTTGCCCACTCACGCTTTTGTTTTGCGCCCCTCCAGGTTCTAGTTGCTTAGCAGTTTCAGTGGTTTCCCAGAGGGTTCTCCCGGCTTTTCTGACAGATACTCACTAGCGTAGGGTCACCTTCGGGTGTACTATTGTCGCATCTTTTCTTTTGGACTGCTGTAGACTTGCTCTGAACTTGTGTCTCACTTACGCTAGCACTTGTTTAGTACTTTGTATGCTAGTTTTTATTTATTCGTACTTTTCATATTACTATCTTATTAGCTTCCGCACGTGCACATGGTTACGTCACCTTCGTGTGACGGCCAACACGCCCTGATCTCGGTCGGGGTGTGTCACTATATGAATACAATGAACTAATTCGATCTTCAATTTAAAATATTTACACTAGTGGATACCTCCAAATCTTATGTTATACTTGATGAAAGTATAAATAAACTCTAAGTGTTTGTGAATGTATCATTTTGATTGCAAACGCATTGTACGAAACTAGTTTAAACGATCCAACAATTAGACATGTTTGAATATGCTTTGAGATGGCGTACGTCAAAAATTGCAAAAAATAAACATTCAGAAATCAAGTAATTGGACAAAACATTTCAACAATTATAAATGAAAAAGCACGATTTAACAGTAGTTTTAACTCCGATTTTGATGATTTTTTAAAGTTACACTGTTTAACCCTATATGAATACAATGAATTAATTAGATCGTCAATTTAAAACTTTTACACAAGTGGATGGCACAAAAGAAAAAGGCAATGCAAGAACCCCAAAAGAAAAGCAAAAGGAAAAAAAAAAAAAAAAAAAAAACACTTTGCACGACGTAGGTACACCTGCGTCGCGCAAAACATCTTTACGTGACGTAGGTACACCTACGTTGCGTAAAACAGCTTTGCGCAGCGCAAGTCTTTGTTGCGCAAAGACTGTTTGTGCGACGTTTTGTGCATAGCGTCGCCCAAACATACTTTGCGCGACGTAATTTGCTGTGTCGCGTAAACATGTTTTTGTACTAGTGAACATAGAAGAAAGATTGTAAAACACTATGCTTTTGATTACTATGAGTCTAAATAAATTACACACAGATACAACAAGCTTTTATATAGTTCACATGAGCTTTTTTATGCCTTAAGCTATACCTAACAGTCTTAAAGGACTCTAACAACTACTAATAGTCTTTGACAAATTCCCTAACAAACTTTAGTTGAGGCAGCTCTTCTGCTGATGTGGCATTTAGCTGAAAATTATTTTATCTTCAACATCCCCCCTTAATTTTAATTGGGGTTTCCAAGTTGAAGATTGTAACAATGACTAACGAAGGCTGGATTATGAAGTCCTTTGGTTAATAGATATGTAGTTTGTTCATCAATTAGGAGATAAACCACTTCCAAATCTTTCTTCTGAACCCTTTCCCTTACAAAATGGTAGTCTTTGTCTAAGTGCTTTATTCTTGAATGAAGCACAGGATTTGCACTTATTGCAATTGCAGACATATTATCACAATGAATCATTGGAGGATTAGGCAAGGCAACATCTAAATCTTTCAGAATATTTCTCACCCAAGCAATGTCAGTTGTAGTATGTGCTAGATCTTTATGTTCAGCCTCAGTTGAACTTCTAGACACTGAGCTATGCTTCTTTAATTGTCAAGAGATTGGTTGTTGCCCAAAAACACCATATAACCTGTCATTGATCTTCTAGTATTAAGATCGACAACCCAATCTGAATCTAAAAATGCATTAAGACTAATTGATGTGTCCACAAAATGTGTAATTCCATGATGAATTGTACCTTGAAGATATCTAAGGATCATTTTGACAGCTCCATAATGTAACTCAGTGATCATGAATTGCCACACTGAATTTACTGCAAAAGCAATTTCTGGCCTAATGAAGGTCAAATACTGCAATGAACCAACAAAACTTGCATATATTGTTGGATTTGTTAATAAGGTACCTTTTGTATCAAGTAAATGATTCACAAAGATGTCACCACTTGACTTATAATTGATCTGTAATCCTAGGAAATAGGTTAGCTTACCCATATCCTTGAGCTCAAATACTTCAGACAATTCTTGAATGACCAATTGTACTTTAGATGAGTTAGAACCAGTGAGGATAATGTCATCCACATACAGTAACAAAATAATGATATATGAACCATCATTCTTCACAAATAGACTTGTATTAAAGGAAGAAGCAAGAAAATTCAAAGCTTCTAGGTAACTTGTAAACTTTGAGTTCCATGCTCTTAGGGCCTACTTTAAACCATTTAATGACTTGATTAATTTGCATACATATGTGGGATGAGTGGCATCAACAAAACCCTAAGGTTGTTCCATATACACCTCGTCTTGGAAATCACCATGCGAGAAGGCATTTTTATGTCTACTTGCTTAAGATCCCAATGATTAATTGTAGCCAAGGCTAATATTATCCTAATTGTCTTTTCATAGGACTGAAAGTATCTAGATAATCAATTTCATGCTCTTGAGAAAACCCTTGAGCCACTAGTCTGGCTTTGTATCTTGATACACTATCATCTACGTTTTTTTTAACCTTTTATACCTACTTACTTTCAACAATGGCTCTATCATCTGGAGGTGGCACTAAAATCCATGTTCCTTGAGCCCTAAGTGAATTATATTCTCCTTTGATTCCTATTTGCCAATGTGACACAGTAGTAGCTTTTCTAAAAGATGAAGGTTCTGAGAAATCAACAATCTTGTAAACAAATGAATAACCTCCAACAAATGGTTCATCTTCAATTAATCGAAGTGATTGCTACTTAGGAAATGAGGCTAACAATGCGTCATAGTTCTGTCTTGCAATGATACCACTTTTTAATCTAGGTAACCTCGAATGAGATGATGAATTATTGGATGAATTTGAATCTGGTTGTGTGGAGATAGGAAGTATTTTCTCAATCTGTGATACTGAGTGGACATGTAACAATGAAGATGTACCATAGTGATGACATATTGGATAGTGATCATTTAGAGGCCTTGGAGTCAATATTGTTGATGAAGAACTTAAAACTCCTATTAGTACTAGATTCTGGACTACTGACACTTGAAACTTTATTTGCACTATTAGTTGTCCCTAGGACCATATTGACCTCTTGAATGCAATGAGACAACAATTCATTATCTTGAGTAGGTACACTTAACTCTGGTAAATGAACAATAACATGAGTTTGTGTTGTCTTCTGAGTCTCTTTTGTATTACTTGAAGCTAAATTGCCCATTTTCTTAAAAGGATAGATATCCTCATCTTGCATAACATGTCTGGATAAAATAAATTTTATGGACTTAATCTCATAACAAATGACTCCCTAATATCCTTGAGTAAAACCAAGAAAAAACCTATTGAATGGATCTTGCTTATAAGTTATGTGAATTGAAATGTTTGAGTAAAGGATACACTGTAGTCCCAAATATCTTCAGAATATGAATCTCAAGATTTTGTCAAAACATGAACTAATATAGGGATTTCATGTCTAGAAGTATACATTGCATTGTATTTATTAAGAATGCAACATGTGAATAAGAATGATACCAAAATGACATAGAAACTTGTGTTTCATTCATCAAAGTCAGTGATGTCTCAACCAAGTGAATGTGCTTCCTCTCATCAATGCCATTTTGTTGAGGGGTATAAGGGCATGTCACTTAATGTACGATCCCTTTACTGTCTAAAAACCCTTTAACTAATTTACTCACATATTCACCACTACCATTAGATTACAAATACTTAATAACCACATTGAACTTATTGAGAACAAAAGCATAGAACTTGACAACGATTGAAAAACATCTGATTTATTGATCATGAAAATAATCCATATAAACCTAGAATACTGATCTATAAAGTTGATATAATATCTATAACCCTCTATAGACTTCTAAGGCGAAAGACCCAAACATCTGAATGTATCTTGTCAAAGACAAATTTTGGCCTTTCTTGTTTTACATGAAAATGCAATTTAATTACTCATCTTGCCTTGAATACAAGCAGAACATAGAGAAGAGCAATAGTTATACTAACTCGTAGTGTGCACACCGTAACATTAAATTCAACGCTTAAGTAATAATCTCATCATCAACTTCCATATCATTTAGTTTACTAAATTTTGTCTCCCTAGCCTTACCCAATAAAAAAAAAAGTTCAACATCAAAATGCTTTATAGCATTTGTACAACCTACTTAAAAAAGTTAAGTTTAGCACACTAAAATTCAAGTTAAAACAAAGTCATACGTCAAAATACCTTATAACCCGAAAGAATAAATTGTTCATGCAATCCAATATAAAAGTTTTGGTGTTTCAAGTCACTACTTTAAATCGTTGAACCCTTTCCATTTTCCTTTTTTTTGGACACTTACTCTTCAAAGGTTTAGGAGCCCTTGAGTTTGTCAATGGGCTTGAGAAGACGATAAGTGGGAAAACCTTGAACCTTGTGAAAGTGAAATCAAGAATGAGGAGCCATTGAACCAAGTGAACTAAAAGTTTGAGATTGCCTTGGAGCTTGTTGTTGTGGTCGAGTCCATTACACTCCAACCAATAACCAATTACACCCAACATTTAATTGGCTATTAAACAATATTAATTATTATTATTATTTTTTTGGTATTTTGTATTTTGTATTTTGCAGTGTGTTTCGGTTCCAGATATTAGGAACCAAAACCAAACTATTTTTACTCATTTCAAACTGAAACTATTTCAAAACTGCAAAAAATCGAACCATTCGGTGTGATTCAGTTTGGTTTGTGTTTTGGTTCCAAGTGCCCACCCTTATGATAGGTTGCCGTCTTTGAATTTTATTGTAAATAAAAGATCAATTTGAAGTTTATTCTAAATAAAAGATCAAAGCGCACCGTATTACTCCTTGCGATGCAAAATCACATCGGATTGTGTCTTGATCTGGGCTAAAATCTAAAATATATTCCATGTTTTTGAAAAACTCATATGGACTATAGCCCAGTAGCCCAAAACGTAGGTTAGTCCCAATATGGAACCTAAAGTTCCTTGAGACTTCCAAAAACCCATGTTCAAACATAATTTATAGGTGGTTAATTGATCCTTTCTTTCCCTTGATTGAGCTCGTATTCCATATCATGCCTTTCATTCAAGAATTAAGCATCTAGATGCATAGTTCGGTCTTTCTTACCATTTTGTTTTGAAAATGTGCAGAAGTTGATCAGTTCAATACATTCCAATATATGAACAGAGAGCTAAATATTTATGTTTGACTAAAGGTATGCATAGTCCGGTCTTTCTTAAACACTGCTCTAACATCAAGTTTGGATATCCAAGATGAGGTTGAGGAGGAATAATAGTAGGTGTCAAAAATGCATTGGATGAATTCTAAGATTGCCAGAATCAATTGATTAAAAGTTGGTTAGGTTTACCAGTGTAGGTTAATTAGAGCTTAAGTAATTATGTTTTAGTTATTCTTGATCCACATCAGTATAATTCTGTGTTCAATTCATTCAAGAGCATCAAATTATTGTTAGTGTAAGAAGAAATTGAGCTATGTGAGATGTGACTCACAGATTTTAATAGAGAATGGAAGAATTAACAGTACAAAAATGGAGAAGATGATGCAATAGAGAAAGTGTGAGTAGAAAAAATGACTCTGCAAAATTCTTCACACACTTTCATTCATCACCAAGTGAGAGAGGAATATCTCTCTCTTCTTAACCGTTTACATTTCTGTTTTGGCAGTATTCAAAATTACATCCAAACAATCCTAGCCATCCATCTTACACCCTATGAGATGAAGACACATGTACATTTACTTATTTAAGATCTATTAGACTTAGATAAGAAAACAAACACACAATTTAGCTAATCATCCTAGCAATATGAGCTAGAAATACAACTGCCACATCAGATCACAATTTACTCACTAACAGCTCCCTTTAAATTGTGAACCGATTTAACTCCAATAAGTTCCCTAAGATAGTTGAATTTCTCCCTTGCCAATGCTTTTGTAAAAATATCAGCAACTTGCTCCTTTGTAGAACAATGAACCAGGTCAATCACTCCTTACTGCAATGCTTCCTTTATGAAATGATATCTTCTGTTTATATGCTTGGTTTTCTGATGAAAAATAAGATTCTTAGTGATAGCTATGGCTGAACTATTGTCACAATTCATTGGTGTTGTGACTGTTTGCATTTCACCAAAGTCTTCCAAGACAAATCTTAACCAAGTAGCCTGTGTTGTTGCTTCAGATGCATTGATATACTTTGCTTTAGCTGTGGATAATGCAACACATTGTTGCTTGACGGAAGACCAAGAGAAAACCCCACTGCCAAAGGTAAAAGCATACCCGGATGTGTTTTTCATATCATCCTCTGAACCACTCCAGTCACTGTCACAGAATCCCACTAAGATTGCTCCTTCACCTTTCTTGTATTCCAAGCCAAAATCAAGAGTTCCTTGAACATATCTTAGTACTCTTTTTGCTGTCCCATAATGCTTGTTAGTAGGGCAATGCATAAACCGTGATAATAGACATGCAGCATACATTATGTCAGGTCTAGTTGCTGTGAGATACAGCAATCTGCCTACAATTTGTCTATACTGAGCTTTATCTGCAGCTCCACTTCCATCTTATTTTCTCAGTTTATCACCTGGAACCAATGAAGTACTCAC
This sequence comes from Pyrus communis, assembly GCF_041283825.1. Lineage (NCBI taxonomy): Eukaryota > Viridiplantae > Streptophyta > Magnoliopsida > Rosales > Rosaceae > Pyrus > Pyrus communis. The sequence continues at coordinate 9,097,294 of NC_142581.1, read as the reverse complement.
AGATTTACAATCCTGGAGTCTAAATTTCTTCAGTAGAGATGAAGCATACTTTCTCTGGTGAATGAAAATACACTCCTCAGTTTGCATTACTCTCATACCAAGAAAATGATGTAAGAGTCCCAGATCAGTCATCTCATATTTGTGCATCATATCATATTTAAAATCATCCATAAACTTTTAACAACTTCCAGTATATATTATATCATCAACATAAATTGATACTATAATCATTTCTGAGTCTCCCTTACACTTGGTATACATAGTTGCCTCACTGATGCTTTTCTTAAACCTACATAGTGTAAGATATGAGTCTATCTCACCATACCAGGCCCTAGGTGCCTGTTTTAGACCATACAATGCTTTATGCAATTTGTAAACCTTATCTTCCTCTCTTTTCACAATAAACCATTCTGGCTGATCAACATACACTTCCTCTTCTAACACACCATTCAGGAATGCTGATTTCACATCCAGTTGAAACAGTTTCCATTTGTCCTTTGCAGCCAGTGCAATCAGTGTTCTAATTGTGTCTAACCTTGCAACAGGTGCAAAGGTTTCATTATAGTCTATTCCGGGCTTTTGTGCATAGCCTTTTGCAACAAGTCTAGCCTTGTTCTTTTGAGTTGACCCATCCAAGTTCAATTTAGTTTTGTACACCCATTTCACTCCAATCATAGGTTTATCAGATGGTCTTTTCATTAGTTCCCAAGTTTGATTTTTCTCAATCATGCCAATTTTATCTTCCATTGCTTTCTTCCATGCTTCATCCTGTGCAGCTTCATTATAGCACTCTGGTTCAATGATACACATATGACATCTTTCATAAATTTCACTCAGATTTCTATATCTCAAAGGAGTATTATCAAACTGAGGTGTAGAAATTGAGCTGCTTGATTCACCATAGTCAGTAGGTGGACAGTCTGCAATTTGAATCTAAGAACCTCTAAAAATAGTTGGTTCCATGGAATCTGAACGTTCATCAACTTCATTCATTTCCAGAGATTCATTTGCAGAAAATGGAATGCACACTTCCTTGACCTTATGTTTTTCCCAATCCCATTTGCCATTTTCATCAAAAATCACATTCCTTGAGAGTATCACCTTCTGTGTTTCAGGATTCAACAATCTGCATCCTTTCTCACAAGTGCTATATCTGATAAAGATACCAATAACACTAGTTTCTTCAAGCTTATGTCTCATATTTCCTGGAATAAGAGAATAACCCATTGAATTAAACACTCTCAGATGCTTGATCCCAGGTTTCCTTCCACTGAACTTTTCAAAAGGTGTCACATTCTTCAATGCTTTTGTAGGGCATTTGTTTAGTAAATACACATATCTAATCACAGCTTCACCCCAAAGATTATAAGGAAGACCTTTCTCATGAATCATGCATTTAGCCATTTCCACTATAGTTCTGTTTTTCCTCTCCGCAACTCCATTATGTTGTGGAGAGTATGCAATGGTGAGTTGCCTCTCCAAACCTAAAGCTTCACAGAACTTTTCGAACTCATTTGAGGCAAATTCTTCTCCTCTATCTATTCTCAATTTCTTCACAGAATAGCCACTTTGAAGTTCCAGCCTTGAATTTCTTAAATACATGGAAAACATCTGACTTGTGTCTCAAAAGATATATCCAGCACATCCTCGAGTAGTCTTCAATGAATGTAACAAAGTATCTATTTCCATTTATTGTTGGTGTTTGCATAGGACTACACACATCTGAGTGTATGAGCTCCAATGGTAGACTTGCTCTCCAAACTGATTCCCTTGGAAAAAACTCTCTGTGATTCTATCCAAATGCACATACCTGACACACATCTTCACTGTCATGCATTTTAGGTAATCCAAGAACCATATCATGCTCCTGCAATTGTTTCAGACTCCTATAATTCAGATAACCAAACCTTTTATGCCACATTGTACTAAACTGATGCATATTAGTTTTCAGTGCCAATTGATCATTTGATTTGAACACAAGTGGAAAGCATCTGTTCCCATTTTGCTTCATACTAACCACTAAATTTGTCAGAGTTCTGTCATAAAAAATATCCACCTTATAATCACCAAACACCAGGAAATACCCATGTTTAGTCATCTGTCGAACACTAAGAAGGTTCTCTGCCAGTCCAGGTACTAACATAACTTCTCTTTTGTACCTCTTTCCCTTGTCAGTATCAATAACCAAGGTTCCTTTGCCTTTCACATCAACCAGAACCCTTGTGCCAACTTGCACTTTTTCCTGAACACTTCTATCAATGTCCACAAGTAACTCTTCTCTCGAGGTCATATGGTTATTGTACGCACTGTCTATATACCAGGCATCACTGGCAGCTTTCACTTCATTTGATTGCTTCACCATGAAAAGATTTCCAGGTTCTCCCACCTTGTTTGCAAAGTTTCTTTGCTCTCCCACTTTGTTTGCAAAATTCCCTTGCTGAACATTCTTGTTAAGATTGCAAACTCTGGCAATATGACCAAGTTTTCCACACTTGTGACATTTAATCTTCCCTTTTAGCCAACATTCTCCATAGTGAAGTTTATCACAGTATTTACAAGCACCTCCGTGTTATTAGCTTCATTCCTTACATCTAGAGTAAACTTGTTAGTCCACTGTTTACCTTTGAACTTGAAGTTCTTCTGAGATTTTGATCCACCAGTATTGGTATGTTGATTATCAAATTTACTGCTCTTAGATGAAATATCTAAGCTAGCAAATGCACGTTCAGTGCTACTTTCTTCATGTATGGTTAATCTTAGTTCATACCCTTTCAATGTAGCAACCACATCTTGTGCATCAATTTCATCAATATTTTAGTGTTTGCTGTAACAGAAGCAATACTGTCATATGTTCTGGGTAAACTAATCAACAACTTTTTCACAATTCTTTGATTACTAAGGCCTTCTCCATAATTTCGCATCTGATTTATCAAATCGAACAACCTAGCTAAATATGCAGCTAGAGATTCACTTTCACTCATATGGGTATACTCAAAATCACGACACAGACCTTGTAATTTCACAGATCGTACCTGTTTGTCCCCTACATACTCTTGCTTTAGAATATCCCAAGCTGCTTTCGCAGTTTCCAAAGTTGCAATGCGTGGAAAAATTTGATCCGATTCCACTCCCTAAATAATTCCAAGAGCCCTTGCATCCTTGACTAGATTTTCACTATGCAACTTCTTCTCCGCCTCAGTGAGCTCTCCTTCCTCCTTTGTTGAAGTAGGAAACCCTCGCTCAACAATGTTCCATAACTCGTGGGATCAGAAAATTGTTTTCATTCGAATCTGCTAGAAATCGAAACTTTCTCCATTGAATACCGGAGCTCAAAGCTCCCTTCCACCAGATCCAGCCATGTTAGACTTAGATCACACCTCTCTCTACTATTTCTTTGCAATGATGTGTTGCAAACACTCGCTCACTATCTCTCACAAAATCAACGCCCAGAGATTTTAGACCCAACCTGGCTCTAAGGCCATGTTAGTGTAAGAAGAAATTGAGCTCTGTGAGATGTGAGTCACAGATTCTAACAGAGAATGGAAGAATTAACAGTACAAAAATGGAGAAAATGATGCAATAGAGAGAGACTGAGTAGAAAAAATGACTTTGCAAAATTCTTCACACTTTCATTCATCACCAAGTGAGAGAGGAATATCTATCTCTTCTTAATTGTTTACATTTCTGTTTTGGCAGTATTCAAAATTACATCCAAGCAATCCTAGCCATCCATCTTATACCCTATGAGATGAAGACACATGTACATTTACTTATTTAAGACCTATGAGACTTAGATAAGAAAACATACACACAATTTAGCTAATCATCCTAGCAATATGAGCTAGAAATACAGCAGCCACATCATATCACAATTTACTCACTAACAATTATTATGAGCTTTATTTCTTCTTCTCTCTCTACAGTTTCTCTCTCTAAGTTGATTCTTCTTCATGCTTCAATTCTGCTGAGTTAATAAGGCCAATGGCCATAGATGAAAGTAAAACCTGCCAGCTTATCAACAAACTCTAATTGATTCATGACCATTGATCCAATAGCACATTTTGAGATAAGCTAAATACACCATGCATGCTGCTGTCAAGTTCCACTATATTAAGAGTAATGCTATTCATACCATGTTTTTGTACCACATTTCTATACCATTTTAGGTGGCATCTGATGTGGACAACCACATCATTTGAAAAATTTTGAAAACCCAAGGAAATGAAAGAGAAAGACTCCTCATATACCACAATTATCATTTAATTAACTAGTTTTTCTTAATTATTAGTTTATTAAATAATGAACTAAATTTAAAAATCTGATTAATTTAAATGATGTGGCTGTCCACATCAAATGCTATCTAAGTTGGTATGAAAATGTGGTACAAAAATATGGTACAAATAGCATTACTCATAATTAATATACGGACCCATGACTTAGTTATGAAGAACCAGGACCCCACTGACCCAATCACCAATTATGATTTCCAACAAATTCAAACAATTTAAGATTCTAGAGAAAAGTAGGTCGACCTACATGTGGAGAAAATTTTATGTGTACCCACAATGTCATTTTTAAGGACGGGACTCTTCTGGAAAAGAAGATAAGCACGGTGATAGTAGCTAGCACACTGATCGTCCCATTCCTAAAAAGTAATCTCCATTTGTGCAAAACTACAACACATTTGTGACTTTGGAGTAATCAGAAAATACAGAAGTATGTGTTCCAATGTAGAATCTGCCAATAAGCCTCATGCGGTTTGTATTCCGGCTCCTGCGCAGAGCCATATAAAGGCAATGCTAAAACTAGCCAAGCTCCTTCACACTAGAGGCTTTCACATAACCTTTGTCAACACAGAGTTCAATCACAAGCGCTTTCTTAAGTCTCAAGGCCCCAAGTCTCTTGATGGCTTGCCGGATTTTCGGTTTGAAGCGATCCCAGATGGCCTTCCGGATTTGAATGAGGATGCTACCCAAGATTACACTTTGCTTGCTGAGGCCGTCATGAAAGATAGATTCTTGGCTCCGTTCCGCGACCTCCTTGTAAGACTCAATGAAAAGGCAAGCTGTGTTCCTCCAGTGACTTGTATTGTTTCAGATGGATTCATGTCCCCATTCGCCATCACAGCTGCTGAAGAATTTGGACTCCCTATTGCCTTGTTCTTCACTATTGCTGCATGCAGCTTCATGGGGTTTAAACACTACCGCGCTTTGATCGAAAAGGGACTTGTACCACTCAAAGGTGAGACTGATATCAATTAATTAATGACTCTTAATTAGAAAATTAGCGTAGTCTTACGTTTATTCCTCAATTCCAGTCCAGATAGCACACACATATAAATAGTTTGTTATTTTTCGTGTCTAGGGTTAAGTTAATGAGCAGGCAATTGTAAATCAAATATAGGAATACTACAAGATGCTTTCCTCCTTAATTTGTTTTTCCTTTTATGTGTAATGTCCAACTTTTTTTCCTTGAAGCTTTCAAATTAGGTGCATTATTCTGTCCCTTTAATTAGTTGCATTAATTTGAATAGATATAAGTAGGTACATTGGTTACTACAGCTATTACTTTTTATAATTTTGTAGGACACAATAATAAATACATACATACATACATACATACATATATATATATATATGTATGTATATATTCCTTGGCAAAAGTAATGCACCTCATCAAAAATGTTATTCTTATCAACAAATTTTTAATAAAAAACACACTTAATGAAATTTTAGTAATAAGAAATATAAAAATGTTATTCTTACCATCAATTTGTACAATCCCTTTAATAGAGATGAGACCTATATTTGTTGGTGAGCCTACCTCTATTAAAGAGATGGTATAAATAAATGTTAATTGTCACACTACTCTAAGAAATATTGTTTCTTAAAAATAATTAATTTCTAGAAATAGTGGTAACTATTTCAAAAACATGTGACACTGTTTCTAAAAAAATATATTTTTTATAAATTAAAAAAAATTGAGTGTTTTCCATGAATAAAATTTCATGAAAATAATTTAAGATATATATATATATATATATATATATATATATATATATATATATATAAAAGAGAGAGTGGGTCAAGGTGAAAGTGGAGAGAGGAAGAGAACCGGGAGAGAGAAGGGGAAGAGAGAAGACGGAGAAAGATAGGTAACAAAAAAAGAGACATAAGTCTGGTGGGAAAGAGAAAAAAGGCCACGTGAAAGATGAGAGCTAGAGAAAGAAAGTGTGCATGGTAGTGTGTCGAGTTTGCACGTCAGCATGAGTAAAGTTATTAATATTTTTGGTTGAAATTTAAAATTTTGAAGCTCTTTTTATCTATTTATCTGTCAAAATAATATACTAATTAGAGCTTATCTTTGGGGCTTAATTTTTTGATATCATTCTTCTTACTAAGGAGGAAAATATATATTGTATAAGATTGATTTACAAGGGAGGAAACACCAAATAATATCTATCCTAATTACATCCTGATTACAAGGACCCAAAAAGGTAACTAAGCTAATTACAAAGGTCAACTCTCCAACACTCTCCCTCAAGTTGGTTAAGATGTCCGCAATTGATCTTCTGACTTTACGAATGGGAATTGAATAATATTCCCATCCAACTTCTCCTTAATGAAGTGTCTGTCAACTTCCACATGTTTCGTGCAATCATGCTGGATTGGATTGGGTGAGATATCAATGGCTGCTTTATTATCACAAAACAAATTCGAAGCCGACATTGAAGGACACCCGATTTCTGCGAGTAACCATCGAAGCCATAATAATTCACATACTCCTTTTGCCATACCCCTGTATTCCGCCTCTGCACTTGATAAAGCAAACACTTTCTGTTTCTTACCCTGCCAAGTTACTAAATTTACCCCCACTAATGTAAAGTATCCAGATGTGGACCGTCGATCAGTAATATTCTCTGCCCAATCTACATCGGTATAACCTTCTATCCGGCAATGACCATTCTTGGAAAACATGATGCCTCTACCCGGGGAGGACTTTAGGTACCATAGAATGCGTTCAACCGCACCCATATGAGTGTCACTCGAGAAATGCATAAATTGACTAACAACACTTACTGCATATGCAATATCAGGCCTGGTATGAGATAAATAAATTAACCTCCCAACTAACCTTTGATAACGATCTCGGTTAGTGGGAACTTGATCAGGGTGTACGTCAAGATGGTGATTTTGGATTATAGGGGTGTTAACCGATTTACAATCAAGCATTCTGGTTTCGGCTAACAAGTCAAGAACATATTTTCTTTGACATAGAAATATACCCTGTTTAGATTGAGCTACTTCTACACCCAAGAAATATTTCAATCCACCAAGATCTTTCATCTCGAACTCACTTGCTAAATAATCTTTCAGCTTTGAGATTTCCTCTTTATCATCACCCGTAACAATCATATCATCCACATAAATAATAAGTGCTGTCAATTTACCCATTTGACGTTTCAAGAAAAGCGTATGATTGGAATTGCTCTGCGTGAACCCATACTTCCTTATAGCCGTCCGGAACCTACCAAACCATGTCCAAGGTGATTGTTTCAATCCATTCAATGCCTTATTCAACTTACACACCATTCCGGGTTGTGAAACCGATGCATAATCAGGTGGAATATCCATATACACTTATTCTTTAAGATTACCATGTAAGAAAGCATTTTCACATCAAATTGTTGTAATAACCAATCCAAGTTAGCCGCCAACGAAAGTAACACTCTTACCTTATTAATCTTTGCTACCGGAGCAAATGTTTCTATATAATCAACACCATACGTCTGAGTGTACCCCTTGGCCACCAATCGTGCTTTGTATCGTTCAATCGACCCATCAACTTTGTACTTGATGGTGTACACCTATCGACATCCCACTCTTTTCTTTCCTCGAGATAGCAGAACTAAATCCCATGTTTGATTTTTTCTGAAGTGCATCCATTTCTTCCTCCATTGCCTTGGTCAATCGATCATCAGATAGTGCCTCCTTCAATGAACTTGGTGTGCTATCATTGGATATTTGTTGTACAAAAGCTTTGCTGGGTTCTGATAATTTATGTGATGACATATAGTTGGCAACGAAATATTTAGAGGCTTTCGTTGTTTCCGGTGAATATCAATTAGGTGGCTTTCTCTAGTTGTGCCTGAAAGGTAATTGATAATTTGGAACATTAGATACATCAACAGGGATAGTAGATCTTACCTCAAGAATATTCTCAGGAGTATGATTATCTGTTGGTACTATATTTTGAGACGAGGGGGAGTAGTATCAGTAGAAGTTTCAAGATCAGCAAGTGGCAGCATTGGTACCATGGGTGAGGACGGCACTGCCGTGCCCACTAGTTCTGTGGGCAGTGATGTTGCCTCTGTTGGCTGGGTTGGCAGTGTAGCCACTACAGGCTTGGCTAATAGTGGCAGCGAAAGATCAGTGCTAGCAACCAGGGTCCAAACCTGCTCGCCATACAGTGTTTCCCCCTGAAGAGAAGGGTTGGAAGAATCCGAAGAGTAATACATCTCAGACTCGGAAAAAGTAACATCCATGGTAGTATACATCTGACGTGAAGGATGGTGGTAGCAACGATACCCTTTCTGATGTAGTCCATAACCCATAAAAACGCAACGGATAGCACATGGGTCAAGTTTTGTTCGTTGATTTTTATGTAGATAAACAAAGGAAACACATCCAAAAACTCATGGTGAGAGCACTAAAATGGACGGTAAAGGCACGAATGTAGCAAAAACTTGCAAAGGTGTAAGAAAGTTAAATACTTTAGATGGCATGCGGTTGATAAGGTAAGTGGCAGTCTGAAGAGCAACATCCCAAGAGAAGCGGGGACCATTCACCCCAATCAATAGTGATTGAGCCGTTTCTAATAGATGGCGATTTTTGCGCTCAGTCACCCCATTCTGTTGAGGAGTCTGAGGACAAGTAGTCTCATGGAGGATTCCGTGATTAGTTAAATAATGTGTAAAATCATAATTAACATTTTCACCACCATTATTAGAACGCAAAATCCAGATTGTAGTTGAATACCGTGTCTGAACCATGGTGTGAAATGTCTTAAATGCCAGAAACACATCACTTTAATGCTTAAGAAGGTATAACCATGCCATCTGTGTGCAATCATCTATGAAAGTTACAAACCACCTAATACTAGATGAAGTAGTAATCGGAGATGGTCCCCAAACATCCGAATGAACAAGACCAAAAGGAATAACACTTTTATTAGAATTCAACGGATAAGAAACACAATGACTCTCGGCAAGTATGCAAGTGTCACATTTAAAGTCTGAAATCGAACAACCAACAAATAAATCCGGAAACATACGCTGTAAATAACTAAAAGACGGATGACCCAAACGGTGATGCCATAACCATATCTGACTCCGCTTGTGATCAACGACTCTTTGGGCGAGATTGACCCGTCCTGTACTGACATCATCCACAAAATAAAGATCCCCCCTCTTAGTACCACGACCAATTATCTCCTTCATGAGAATATCCTGAATAAGACAAAATAGTACACAATAGTTCAATTGCTCAGTAGTTTGGCCAGAAGACATCAATTTATGCTTTAGTGAAGGTACAAGTAGTGTATGCAGCAAAGAGAGGGTAGTCGTGAGGCGTACAGTGCTAGCGCCAGTTACCGGTGAGGTGACACCATTAGCATTAGTAATATTTCGTTGAAGTGAAACAGTATCACAAGCTAAATTAGTGAGGTCATAGGTCATATGGTCTGTGGCACTGGAGTCAATGATCCAACTAGATTGAGTATCACCATTATTCATATTAAAAGCATAACCACAGTTACCTGAGGACCCCGGAGGCATGTCGGAAGAACTCGAATAGGAAGAGGATTCATGGTAGGGTCGGTTAGGGTAGTAGTGTTTAGGGTTGTAACGTTTAGTATAAGGGTATGATTGGTTAGGATGAGGTTGTTTTCATCGTTGAGTGGTGGTAGGTTCTCCATGGGAAGGCCGAGTTTGCTTGAGGGAATGGGTAGAGCAGAAATCCTAGGATCTCTGCTCTAATACCATGCTAATTAGAGCTTATCTTTGGGGCTTAATTTTCTAATATCATTCTTTTCACTAAGGAGGAAAATATATATTGTACAAGATTGATTTAAAAGGAAAGAAACACTAAATAATATCTATCCTAATTACATTCTGATTACAAGGATCCAAATAGGTAACTAAGCTAATTACAAAGGTCAACTTTCCAACATAATCTACATTATGCCTTTGAATATAAATATGATTATTTATCCCTGTAAATATAATTAGATATTTGATTAAGTAAATTATTTTGGTATACCTATAATTTTCTAGCTATGTTATATTCAAACTAATGTACCTAATCAAATTATTAAAGTCTTCTTTTCCAACATATTGCGTTTCAAGTTCAAACCCATCATACTCCCTTTACAGTAAATTAGTGTAGAATATTGCTGTATTAAAAAAAAAAAAAAAACTAATATTACTAATCAGATGACTAAAATCAAGATTTTTCTAACACTTGGTTCTAATGAAAATCTGAATAATTAATGGCACTCTGTTTAGACATGATAAAAAAGGTGCAGGAAGAAAAATTGACATTCTGCCATTCCCAATTTTTCTTTTGCTACTTTATAACATTGCCAAGTTTTACGACTTTGTTTAGGGAGATGTTATTTTATGGAGATGTTATTGATACTCTAAAAATGTTATTTTGCACTATTTTGCTACTTATGAAATGTTTGGAGTGCAAAATGATTTTTTTAGCTTGTCAATAACAACACCATTTGCTAATTAACTGCTTGTTTATAAACATACATGCAAATGTAATTCTTGTTAAATTAATTAATTGGTTTTTAATGTAGATAAGAGCTATTTGAGAAATGGATTTTTGGACAAGGTCATCAATTGGATTCCAGGAATGAAGGACATTCGTTTGAGGGATCTCCCAACTTTATTCCGAACCACAAATCTCGATGACACCATGCTTAACTTGTGCATGAACGTAACTGATGAAGTTCACAAAGCTTCAGCAGTTATTCTTCTTACTTTTAATGAGTTGGAGCAAGATGTTTTGGGTGCTCTTTCATCTATGCGTAATATTCCACCGGTTTATACCATCGGCCCAATCGAATTACTTCTCAATCAGATACCGAAAGACCCTTCGAAGTTTGGTGGGTACAGTCTATGGAAAGAAGAAACTGAGTGCCTCCCATGGCTCGATTCCAAGGCACCAAACTCAGTTGTTTATGTGAATTTCGGCAGTATAACGGTCATGACACCGGAACAACTTGTGGAGTTTGGTTGGGGACTTGCAAATAGCAAGCTTCCATTCTTTTGGGTAATTAGGCCTGATTTGGTTATCGGTGAATCAGGGATTTTGTCACCTGATTTTTTTGCCGAAACAAAAGAAAAAGGCCTAATAGCAAGTTGGTGCCCACAAGAGCAAGTTCTAAACCATCCATCAGTTGGAGGGTTTTTAACACACAGTGGTTGGAATTCAACCATGGAGAGTTTGACTGCTGGCGTGCCTATGCTTTGTTGGCCATTTTTTTCTGACCAGCAAACTAACTGTTACTATACTTGCAATAAATGGGGGATTGGCATGGAGATTGATAACGATGTCAAGAGAGATGGAGTACAGAAGCTTATTAAAGAGTTGATGGAGGGAGAGAAGGGTAAGAAAATGAAAAATAAGGCCATGGAGTGGAAGAAACTAGCAGAAGAGGCTACTGGTCCACTTGGTTCTTCATCCACAAACTTTGACAACCTAGTGAATAATGTTCTATTAAGGAACACTTAGATGTTATACATCAGAATAATTATCTAATTTTTCTGTGATTTAGTTTGTTGCTATGGTGTAAAAAAAAATGTTGCTTTGGTTGGTCTTATGGCTGTTTGGTATTGCTATGCTTTCTAAAAAAACTGATTCTGTTGTACTGTGAGAATAAACAGTTGTAAAATAAAGTTGTTGAGTGTTTGGTAAACTTTTTTTTATTTGAAAAAGTACTTTTAACAACAACAAAAATGTGTCTAATTGTGTTGTGAGAACAAACGCTAATCTTTTCGAAAGCTCAACTAAAACTAACACCTGAAGCCCCAAGAGAGCAATTTTCTTAGAAATATCACTTTTAAATCTTGTCTGCATAGAATGGAGATTGATTGGAGGAATAGAGAGAAAAACTTGTAGTTGCTCATGATGGAATTCATGTACCACATATGCAGATTCATCATTATTTGTTAAGCCTGTTGGCAATTTTGTAGTAATTCTACTATACTATATGTTGATGCCATTATCATCACAGGGTGTGCATCACAAGCTATCAATGAGGTTATTCACTCTCTCACTCAAGAATTTGATATTAAAGATTTGGGACCACTTCATTATTTTCTGGGAATACAAACCTTGCATAAAAAGGATGGTTTGTTGCTGTCTCAAGATAAGTATGTCATATATTTACTTACCAAATCTGAGATGTTGATGTCTAAAACCTGCGCTACTCCATGTTTACCATACAATAGACTATTGAAGGATGACGGAAAGCCCTACAATAATCCTACATTGTACAGAAGCTTGGTTGGTGCACTACGATACCTGACATTCACTAGACTAGACATTGCTTTTGCAGTGCATCAGGTCTGTTAATTTATACAGTGCCCTATGGAATCTCACTTTATGGCAGTAAAGAGAATTTTAAGATACTTAAAGGCTACCCAGGGTTGTGGCATTCATTATGTCAAAGGATCATTGGATGTCATTGCATACAGTGATGTAGATTGGGCAGGTGACCTTAATGACAGGAGGTCAATTACTGGCTTGGTTGTTTTCCTTGGTTCCAATCCAATTTCTTGGTCCTCAAAGAAACCAAACACTATCTCTTGCTCATCTACTGAAGTTGTATATAAAGCTCTGTCAACTACAGCTGCTGAAATCGACTGGATTAAACAACTATTGGTTTTCCTGCAAGTTCCTTTTTATGGTAAACCTCTTCTATTTTATGATAACTTATCAACTATAGCTCTCACTTGCAATCCAATTCAGCATCAAAGAGCAAAACATATTGAAATCAATGTGCATTTTGTTTGAGAGGGAGTTGCCAAACAACAACTGCAGGTCCATTTTTTCTCTTCAAATAAGCAGTTGGTTGATATACTCATTAAAAGATTGTCTTCACCATTGTTTCAAACACACTATGCCAATCTCAAGCTCAGTTTCTCTACCCCTGAACTTGAGGAAGGATGTTAAGAGCATTAAGATACAATGGTTATAGATTTGATAAGTGTCAAGAGATTAAGAAAGTAGTTCAGTTTGTTAGAAGTGTAGCTTAGAGTGTAAACCATTATAGCTATGATATATATAGCTTGTAATGTACTATTGTAATTCATTAAGAAGATATCAATACATGCAGAAGATTTCTTCCTTTCTAAGCTTTCTCAATCCTTTCTTTCTCTTTATCTTTGCTCTTACTGTAAGTTCTTCAATGGTTAATATCATGAAGAAAGTTGAGGTTTCACCATAAAACCAATTGGCAATAAGGGGAATAGCCAACTTACTTGTAAGCACATGTAAGGTCCCTCCTCTCATCAATGTAGGATTCATTCTCAACACGCCCCCTCACGTGTGGTAAATTTTCAAGCCTAACGCGTGGACAACACAACAGGGTGAGACATGGAGTGCGTGTGACCGTTTGGCTTCACACGTGGGATAACCTGACTCTGATACCATGAAGAAAGTTGAGGTTCCACCATATTAACACCAATTGGCAATATGGGAAGTAGCCCATCTTACTTATAAGCCCATGCAAAGTCTCTCATCTCATCAATGTGTGATTCATTCTTAACGCCACCAAATTTGTTTTTTTCCTGCAATTCTTTTTTCTTTTTTTCTTTTCTTTCTTTTCTTTGTTTTCTTCCTCAAACTCATAACTAAACTAAATTAAGAAGAAAAATCAAATAAAGCATATAAGGCTCCATGATAAAAGTTACACCACAAACATTTTCAATTCCACTCGAACTGAAGGACGAAGTATATAGACAGATAAAAGTTCACCACATGATCAACAATTTCAACAAGAGAAGATAGCACAATATCACCATCTAAAAGAGTAGTAATTTTGGAAGAAAATGCCTACCACGAGCAAAAACATTGAAAAAAGCAGCAAACCATTTAATATGAGCACGATTGCGCCAGAAAGCTTCTTACATACGAAGAGCATTAAATATAGTCGTCTTGCCTCAATTTCTTCATTAAACCTCTCTTGAGAGTTCTCAGTAGAATAATTAATATTTTGAATATTATGTGGTTTTTCCTTAACCATGGTGACGTTTTTATGGACATCACCACAAACACTATAATTCCAATCTCGAAGACAGCACTGAAGGGCCGTAAGCTTTAACAAAATAGCAAACATATATAAGACACGCATAAGCACTAGTTGATTGTCAGCACTTAGTTACCACTGTTGTGCTAGGATAGCACCAAAATCTTTTGGAACCAACTCAAGCTAGCCCACAAGAAATTTATCAAATGGAAATGCAAGAACAAAATATAAAAGACACAAAGATTTTAACGAGGTTCCTCCACAGTCAGAGTAACTGGAGTACGTCCTCGGAGCAGTAGGAGCTCACCCAATAATCCACTATCAACCAAATGGGAGTTTACAAAGTGTTGGCAATCTCACAACCCAAAAGCCCAATACACCCAATAGCTCTCACACACCAAAGAAACAAATAGAGAAAGAAATATAATGAATAATTTCTTCTCTATACATATAGCTCAAAGCTATTACAACAACAACTACTTTGGTGGATAATTACTAACCAATTGAAGCAGCAACTTGTTCTTCTTTTTGGGCTCTCTGCAAGACTACAACTCTCTGAATTTTTCTCTCTATTTTTCTCCTCTGAAAACAAAAGGGCAGCAGCTCTCTTCTCTCTCTCTCCCACACAACCGAAATGAGCTATCTGCAACTCTCCTTATTTCTATTTCAAAAGCAACCTCTCTTCTCCTTTTTGAACCAACATTCACGGGTTGAAGACAACAAAACAACTTTTCCCATTTTCCTCCCCAAAACAAGGAATGTGTTGTCCATTTTTTTTTCTTTTGTTTTGTTTAATCACCTAAAGTTTTCTTGGACATTTGTCCACTTGGCCACTTGCCCAATTATTCAACAATCTCCACCTTGGCCAAGTTCCAAAAACGCCATGATAAGCCAACCAACACAATTGACACAAAAAATCACTCCCAAACACTAGCAAGAGAACAACTCATGCCGAGCCAATTCTCCAAAACTCCTACTGCTCAACGCCTTCTTTATAGAGGCAAAATGTGAGCCAAGTTCAAGCAATGAACAAACTTGGCTACACCAACAACCTTAGTCAACATATCAGCGGGGTTGTCTTTAGTTGGAATCTTCTGGAGAATGATTTCTCCTTCACCAACAACTTCACGAACAAAGTGATAACGCACATCTATGTGCTTGGTCCTCGCATGATGAACCTGATACTTAGCCAAATAAATGGCACTCTGACTATCACAATGCACCTCCACCTGCTTCTGATCAACCCCCAAATCTCTAATCAGCCCATGTATCCAAATGGCCTCCTTTATAGCTTCAGCAACTGCCATATATTCAGCCTCTGTAGTAGACAAAGCAACAGACGACTGCAAAATGGACCTCCAACAAACTGGCCCTTTAGCCATAGTAAACACATAGCCTGTAGTAGACTTCCTTCCATCCAGATCACCTGCATAATCTGAATCAACATAACCAACTACAAAATGACCAATACCAGAGTCATCTCTCTCAAAGCATAAACCAATGTCTCGAGTACCATGGAGATATCTCAATATCCATTTAGCTGCTTGCCAATGCTCTTTACCTGGATTATGCATATATCGACTCACCATGCCAACTGCATGAGCAATATCCGGTCTAGAGCATACCATTGCATACATCAAACTACCAACCAAATTTGCATATGGTATATCTTTCATTTGCAGCTTCTCTTTATCAGTTTTAGGACACTGTAGAGAACTTAATTTAAAATGAGGAGCCAAAGGGGTACTAACCGGTTTGGTTGAATCATGAACTCCAAACTTCCGAATCAACTTCTCAAGGTATTGTCTTTGATTCAAACATACCAAACCTTTCTCTCTGTCTCTAGTGATCTCCATGCCAAGGATCTTCTTTGCTTCACCAAGATCCTTCATCTCGAACTCATTTTTCATTTGCTTCTTCAATTTCTCAATCTCTTCAACATTATTTGAGGCAATCAACATATCATCAACATATATCAACAAATAAATGAAAGACCCATCTTGCAACTTCTTGAAGTACACACAATGATCATATTGACTTCTAGAATAATTTTGGCCTCTCATAAATTTATCAAACCTCAAATACCATTGTCTTGGAGATTGCTTCAAGCCATAAAGTGATTTCTTCAACTTGCAAAACAAATTTTCTTTCCCTTTCACCATATACCCATCCGGTTGACACATATAGATCTCTTCATTCAAATCACCATGTAGGAAAGCCGTTTTCACATCGAGTTGCACAAGCTCAAGATCATATTGTGCAACAAGAGCTAACATAATACGAATTGAGGAGTGCTTCACAACTGGAGAAAATATTTCGTTGTAGTCAATGCCCTCCTTTTGTGCATACCCTTTAGCAACTAATCTTGCTTTGAATCTCACATTGCTTTTCTCATCAGCATCTTCCTTCTTGGCATACACCCATTTGCAACCAATAGCTTTCTTACCCTTAGGCAATTTAGCTAACTCCCAAGTCTTGGCTCGACACCAAGGTGCCAATTTCCTAAAAATGGGTGGTATGGCATGTATTTGACAGTTGTTTTGGCACCTTCACATGGCAAAAGGGGTTGGTGAAAGTGCTCTAAAAAGATTTAAACTCAAGTATTATTTCTTGAGCTGATCAAAATTAATATCGAAGACATTTCGATTAAATTTTCACTACACAATGAAATATTAACAACATATTAAAAACTATTTATATCAGTAACCATGACTGAAAATAGATCATTTTAAGCAATAACACTTTGTTGTGCATATTTGAGTTTAGCCAAGTTAACTAGAGTACCGTATCTAGCCTCTACACTTAAATCTCAATTCCCTCTAACTTAGTGTAATTACCCTGTCGTTTGCTTTAAAACAAATCACTTTTGTGTAAAGTTTGTTAATTATTCTTTTATCACTTAGTAGGGTCTTAAATTAAAATCCCTATTTTGAATTGGAAAATTTTGTAAATATCACTTAAATACGGGACTTGGTCAAGAAAAAAAAAGCCGGGAAAATTAGCGAGAGAGGGAAAAGGAGGGCCAAAATCAAAATTTAACGAAAACCAAATACGAAATCGAAGTGCCTCCTCGATTCCCAATACTACCTCACTGCTGCTGTGAGCGGAGTAATTCAGAGAGAGAGAGAGATGAAGACTGAAGCAAAACGTTTCGCCATCGAGATCGAAGACGACGACGAGTTCCTTTCTCAGGTAGCGGCGGCCGAGGCCGAAGCGCTCGCCTACAAGCGCCGTCGCATCAGCACCGTGCCCGCACAAAACGCCGCCGTTTCCTTCAGTTCCCACGCGAATAAAAAATTAGGCGCGGACCACGACGACGGCGGCCTCTACACCGCTGCTCTCAAGGGAAGTAATCGAGCACTCCCTGACACTCCCCGCGGCGGATTATCCAGAGGGAGGGTCAATGTCGGGGCGGCCGGGAATGACGGCGTCTCCGCTGGTGGTGATACGTGCTTCAAGTGTGGGAAGCCGGGGCATTGGGCCCGCGATTGTGATGCCCCCAGCGGAGGAGGAGGCGGTGGTGGGTATTATGGTAATTTTGGTGGCGGCGACTCTTCGATTTCTGTTCCGGAGAAAAATTGCCCTTGTGGGTATGGAGCCTGCCTGGTCCTCACTGCAAATACTGAGAAGAATCCGGGTCGAAGGTTTTACAAATGCCCTCTGAGACAGGTTCAAAAACCCATATCCATTTCTTCTTTTATTTTTAATATTTTTTTCTTGGATGTAAGAGAACAATGGAGGATATGGTTACTGATTTTGTATAATGTTACTAAATTTTGACAGGAAAATGGAGGCTGTAGTTTCTTTGAGTGGTGTGACAATGCTGCTTCCGGGCCAAATGCCACGGCTACTACTGGTAGCGCTACTAGAAGCCATAGCTATGCTGCATCTGATTCTTCGTTTCCAGCTCTAGAATGTCCCTGCGGTGGCGGTGTCTGCTTAATCTTAACTGCCAAAACTGGGAAAAATATTGGCAGCCAATTCTACCGTTGTCCTGCGAAGGAGGTACCTTTTAATTTGTTGAGCCTAATTCATTGATATGGGTACAGTTAGATAAAATTATGTTGCAAATTTGCAATCTGTATCGTGTATGGTATGTGTTTGAGTTAATGTCGAAACCAGAGTTTGTTTGAATTGAAATGAAGTAGGGTAATGGCTTCATTGTTTTGCTGGTTTAGGGAAGCTCTTGTGGGTTCTTCAAGTGGTGCAATGAGCATACTGCGGCAGCTGCTGGTGTTCCAGGTCGTTGTGCAAAGGTGCAATATGGTTTGAGCGAGGCAAACAACAAGGGGTATGTTGTAACTACTGGTTCTTCCTGCTTTAAGTGTGGAAAGGAAGGGCATTGGGCAAGAGATTGCCCAACAGTTCCTTCGTATAATGCTGCTCCGGCCGAAATGGGAGCACGGTCTGCTTCAGGGGGCTCTTGCTATAAGTGCGGCAAGCCAGGGCACTGGGCGCGGGACTGCCCTTCAGGTTAAGGTGCGATGTACTTCTGAAACACCACCATTTGCTGGAGTTTACTGTTTGTGTTGAAAGTTTGCAGGACTGGTTGTTTCTTGATGTGATAATTTAAGAAAGGATTAATCCAATCATGGTAAGCCTGTGTATAGTTTTGAGAAGTTTGTGGAACGAGTGTTTAGAACTTGAGGACATATGTTGTTTGCCCATCGTTTCGTTTCGCAATTGAAATTACTTTTGATTTCCCGCATTGAAGAGTTTATAGTTTATGCCAGTAATGCGATGTGATGAATGCTGGCAATTGAATGGAAGTTGAGGTCCTATTTTTTCTTTTGACTGGGAAAGTTGTGGAACATGTGAATAGAAGTTGAGGATATGCTGTTCGGCCATCGTTTCATTTCTCAATAGAAATTACACATTTCAATTCAGAGTTGGGTGGAAAAAGCTCCGTTCCTGGCTCTCCTGTAGCTAGATCCTCAGAAACCACGAGAATCCTTTGTTAGAATGAGATTCCATATAAGTGCACAGTGAGCTGAAATATTTCTGGTTTTTAGTCCATTGAGCTGAAGATCCTTGGTAAGACTGATTGGTTTGATCTGTTCAACGACAGTAAATTCACACCCATGCCTTTAGTTAGAGATGTAGTTTGGGGGTAATTGTCTCTTCACATTTTCTTTACTCTTTCCGCGTGTTTCTTCCACAAGCGCCGCCTTAGTAATGAAAATGTTTTCAGCCTGTGCATGTAATCTCTAACCCCAGTATGGCCTTTCAAATAAAAGTACAGAAGAAAGATCAACCTCGCCGTCCATTATTTATTGGACTCGCTGACATTTAACGCCGCAAAATGGTCGATTGCCTATAAAGCTCGGACTGCTTGCATTTGTGAGAATGCAAATCGAAGATGAGTTCCATAGCAGTAGGTGATAAGCCTCACGCCGTATGTATTCCGGTTCCGTTTCAAAGCCATATCAAGGCAATGCTGAAATTAGCAAAACTCCTCCACCATAGAGGCTTTCACATAACCTTTGTCAACACAGAGTTCAATCACAAGCGCTTTCTTAAATCTCTCGGACCCAACTCTCTTGATGGCTTGCCTGATTTTCGGTTTGAAACAATTCCTGATAGCCTTCCAGATTCAGAGGAAGACTCCGCCCAAGACCCCTATTTGCTTTGTGATTCTATCAGAACAAATTTTTTGGCTCCATTTCGTAGCCTTATAATAAAACTCAATGACATGGTAGCTTCCAACAATGTTAGTCCTCCAGTGTCTTGCATTGTTTCAGACGGCCTCATGGCGTTTACTATCACGGCTGCTGAAGAATTTAGACTCCCTATCACGCTGTTTTT
The DNA here is from genome assembly GCF_041283825.1 of Pyrus communis. NCBI lineage: Eukaryota > Viridiplantae > Streptophyta > Magnoliopsida > Rosales > Rosaceae > Pyrus > Pyrus communis. The sequence continues at coordinate 9,077,170 of NC_142581.1, read as the reverse complement.
TACTTTAGCTGCATCTGCATGCAGCTTAATGGGATCTGAACACTATTCTGCTTTGGTAGAAAGAGGATTTGCACCACTAAAAGGTGAAAATATTTAAGAATTTATTTTATTTTAATGATTTATTGCTTGTTTCTTAAATATGACATGATTGATTGGGTGTTGTAGATGAAAGCCGTTTGACAGATGACATTCTGGACAAGGTAATAGACTGGATTCCGGGAATGAATGGTGTACGCTTAAGGGCTCTCCCCTACTGGGATAGTGACATCTTCCTTAACTTCACCGTTGAAGCAGTGGACAGAGCTCACAAAGCCTCAGCTGTTGTTTTTCACACTTTTGATGCGTTGGAGCAAGATGTTATGGATGCTCTCTCATCTATGCTTCCGCTTGTTTACGCCATTGGCCCTCTCCAACTGCTTCTCAATCAGATACCAGAACACCCTTTGAAGCCTGTGGGATACAGTCTATGGAAAGAAGAAACCGAGTGTCTCCAATGGTTAAACGCCAAGGCACCAAACTCTGTCATTTATGTGAATTTCGGCAGTCTAGCGGTGATGACACCTGAACATGTTATCGAGTTTGGTTGGGGACTTGGAAATAGCAAGCATCCCTTCCTGTGGATAATTAGGCCTGATCTTGTTGCCGGGGAAACAGCAATTTTGCCACCCGACTTTGTGGCCGACACCAAGGAAAGAGGTATGATAGTAAGTTGGTGCCCGCAAGAGAAAGTCCTTAACCACCCATCAGTTGGAGGGTTTTTAACACACAGCGGCTGGAACTCAACAATTGAGAGCTTGTCTGCCGGAGTGCCTATGCTCTGTTGGCCACTCTTCGGCGACCAGCAGACAAACTGTTACTTCACTTGCAACGAATGGGGCAGTGGCATGGAAATCGATAGTAAAGTGAAGAGAGATGAAGTGGAGAAGCTTGTTAGAGAATTAATGGAGGGGGAGAAGGGCAAGAAAATGAAAAATAAGGCCATAGAGTGGAAGAAGCTTGCGGAGGAAGCCACCGGTCCGCATGGTTCTTCATCCAAAAACTTAGACAACTTGGTGAAGCAAGTGCTATTAAACAATAGCGATGTACTGCGCGACTAGATGCGCTTCGCTGAGGCTCCTGTACTCGGTTAGCAGCATCCTTATGAATAAACTGAAACATTATGCTTTTTTCTGTTTGTTCCCCGCTTAATTGGTCGGTGAAAGTACTTGGATTTCCTGTGTTGGAGTTAATTGTTTAGAAGCTAGCACAAATTGGAGAAAATATACAGCGATACAGTACCACCAGCTGGCTTTGCTGAGTGGCAGTACCTGTCCACTAAAATTTTGCCATGTGTACAACAAATACACATAAGCTTAAGCTGTTTAAACCCACGTTATATAAAACCAAGATGCCATTTACTCCGACGTTAAAAACCGAAACGGAGGTTACACTGATCCTCTGCCATGGCAACGCCACCCAAAAGCTTGCTGGACCGGCGACGGCGAGTCTACTGACCAAATACTTTATTTTTTGATCTGCCATCGTTGTGCAATTATATCTTCTAACATTGGATGACATGTCCCGATCCCAATATACCAGGATGGGCACGTGATGGCTGACACTTTAGGGTGACGAAGCCATACTAACCAGTATGGAAGTGCTATCGGTATAGAACATTCATAGTCACATCAATGATGTACTCAACTAGGGGTATTATAGTCGCCCGAAGGCATAACCATCACTTGAAGGTGAAGCTGAACGACATTGGGTTACAACAGTGAAGAAACATGGTAGGCCCCATCACCCGAAGGTGAAGTTGTACGACTTTGGGTTACACCAGAGAAGAAATATATACATAACATAACACACCGACACTAGCCATGGCTAGTGAAGTTGTCTGACATTGGTTTCGCCAGTGAAGCTGGGAGTATGTCATAAATATCCTTAAATGTGTCATATAGCCATAAACATATACATACTCAGGTTGTGTGTGTGTGTGATGTATGAATACCCACTAATTAAGCACAAAAAACATAAATCACATTTCTCGTATCAAATCATCAGGGCTCAAAAGGTCAAAGCATCATCTCATAAACCATAATAAATCAATCATGTGAAATCATAAATTCATATTCGTGAATCCATCATATATTGTAAAGCGTAAAAAGCCATGCTTCGTAAATCTTTCGTAACCATATATTCAATAAATCGTAAATAAATCATAAATAATGCATAAAACGTAATATCATGAAAACATGCTTTTCGTGAATGCAAGCCTAGCATTTAATAAAATAATGCAATTTAAGAAGGTGTCCACTCATAGGTACTCTATCGTTGAGGAGTTGTTCGAACTAGGGAGGACGGGATTGCCACAACAACCCACCTAAGCACATAAAGGGACCAATTAGTAAAACCTTACTAAAACGATTGAATTTGAGAAAACGGATGTCGGATTCAGATTCGGAACGTCGAAAATCTAAAGAGGGACCTCGGGTTCCCCCGCGCATCACCATGAGCCAATTTGGGTCGCTAGAAAATTGGCCAGAAAAGTCACCAGTGCCGCCATGGACGGCGGCAGAGCACAATACCTTCGGTAGAGGCACGTGTGCTTTATGCACCAGGTACTACAACACCATGCGTAACCCATATGCCCGCGAGTATGTTGTACTCGCGAGGCCTCAAACTGGCCGAATTCTAGGCTATTTTTCTAGAGCTCCGTTCGAGCTCATTTCTCCACCAAAAACAATGTTCTACATGTGGAAATGAAGCTGGGAATGAGGAGAATAGATTTGTACCAAATAGAGATCGAGTGGTGGCTGAAGTTGGCCTGAAAATGCCTGCAAAAGTAGGTTCATTCATTGAAAAACTGGGGAAGGTTCCCCCAAGCTATTTTTGCTTCCAACATGAGAGTATAACTTAAAAACTACCCTAATCTAACCTTAAAACACAATCTAAAGGGTTCTAGGCACTTAACTATGTCAGGGATGGTGAGAACTTGTTGTGGGTTCGTCAGGGAAGACAATGAACAATAATCTCTGCCACTATCGGAGTTCTGGGACCTTGGCCTGGGGTTGAGACAACGAGATTTAGATGGTGGTTCACCGACGTGAACTGTGGTGGAGTTGTTGCTGTCATTGTTTGTTTGTGTACGTGCATCTGTGCCTCGAAGAGGAGAGAAGAATGCAGAGATGAGAGGGAGAGACACAAGGAGATGGAGAGTTCACTGGGGAGAGAAATGAGAGGAAAGAGAGGGAAAAAGAGAGAAAAACAAGGAGAGAACCAGGGGACCAAAAATCAAGGCACTACTACGAAACCATTTATTAGTATCACTATAATAACCGACAAGAAATGTATATTACTGTCGGATTTTAAGAAAAATTCGACAGAAAATGGATGTAGTGGCGGATATAATAAGCAATAGAATTGTCAGCGTCAGGAAATGAATTTTTAGACAAAAAATACTCTAAAACCGACAGAAATTGTGTCAGATATAACCGACAGAAAATTTATTAATAATGAATAAATAAAAGTAGTATCTATCGGATAAAACCAACAAAAAAAATATTAATAATAAAAAAAATATAAACCACTTTATGAATCATTTCTTTCCCTTTCAAGTTGGCCTCCCCTGCATTCATTGCATTTTCCAGTGAACGGATCTCGAGTATTCCTGCAACAAGACAACCAACGAACAGATCCGTGAGCACCCTACAAAACTACCCCCAAACTTTATCATTCTTGCAAATCAACAGATTTTCGACATGCAAAACCAACACAGTCAACTGAGAGCATGAATCTTTAATTTGGATTTTGATCCGTGTTTTGTCTCTCTTGCGTAATGTCGTATCCAAGCTTTGGAGTCTGCTCTTGTGCATACATTAGAACACGGATGGGTGTAAAAATCACAGCACAAAAAAACTTTGAAAATAACATCAAAACCAAAGTTTGGGCGTGATTACGTTTTTACCTAAAGATAGGGGAGTCTTGGACAATTCGCCGTGGATCTGGAACTTTTGGGTGTTGGTGCACCTCCCTTGTTGTAGATCCGTGTACTTTCGCAAAAAAAAAAAAAAAAAATGTTGAATGGATGTGTTAGTTCTTTGATTTTTCCATGACAATAAACTCAATGGAACTCCATGGCAGCAAAATGAGATTTTTACCTTTGATTTAGGGGTTTCGCTACTAAGATCCAGTGCAGATGATGGCTTCCATGAACGGGACCAAGATCCATGGCGGCATGGATTACAGTTTTAGATCGAGAGAAATGAAGGCGAAGGGTTTGTGTTGAACAACAATGAAGACTAGATTTTGTGTAGGTCGAGAGCCATGAAGACATTTCTCATGGTTGATAGAGAAGCGGCTATGGCTTCTACCTAGGGTTTGTGTTGATTTGAGAAAGGGCTGAGAGAAATGAGAAGACCTCTTTTGGTTTCTAGAGGGAGAAGGACCTAGGGTTTCTAATTATACTCAGAAATGAAAGCAACGAGAGAAACCTATGGCTTTTCGTTTGGAATCCTAGGAAGATCCTTTTCCTGAAGCACGACATGTGTGCGCATCCTAAGCTTCTGGGCTTATCGAGGACACTGTGGACATTCGCGGAATGAGAGTGCCATGTGGGCTCTGGGCTCGAGATCATCAAAAGCTGAAATGAGAATGGGTGTAGCTGTTAGGGTTTTGCTTTGTTCGTGCCGGTTATATCCGACAGGGCCATGAGTGAAAAAAAAATATTTAAACCATGTGTTTATTTATTTATTTTTAATCAATATAACATTTTAAAATAATAAAATAATCAATTTATGTCGGTTATAACCGTTACCATTAACTTAAAAACCGCTAGAATATGTTAAAAATATTTAAAAAAAAAAAATTCAAAAATACCGGCGGTTATAATAATTTTATAGCAGTTGCATCTGACACTAAATATCCGCCAGGAATTTATGTCGGATATAACTGATAGGATTTCATTGTTATCCGATACTAATGATGTGTCAGTTATCTTTTATCTGATATAATGGCTTATCAAACCGTCACCATCATCCGACACCTAAAGCTAATATTGTAGTAGTGGGGGTAGGCCTCACAGGCTCACCAACCAAGGGGAAAAAAGATCAAACACAAAAATATTCCGCGGATGCAAAATTACTAAAATACCGCTAACACATCAGATTCTGTAAAATTCACGTTCTAGCTCCAAATTCAATTTCGCTTGCACCCACGCGTTTGTAGTGACGAGCACTACAAGGATACACCAAGGAAAAGTGCCCTACGTGACACGATAATACGGTCAACAAAAATCAACACTTTTCACCTCAGAGGACATTTTCGTAAATTCATGTTTAAAATTATAAAAACCATAAAATTTAGGATGGGTCGTTACATTGGATAATTGGGATTTGGGAAAGACCTGTAGGCTTCAAGAAGATGGGAGAAAATCCCAAATTAATTTTCTTGGAAACGATGGCGAAGGTTGTTGGAAGCCAAGCCACCGCCCATGGATTTTCTGAATCTGATTTCTCATTCAATCAAACAGCCTTTGATTGTGCCTCCATCGTTCTTGTTTCCTCTTCCTCACTTTTACATAAAATTCCTCTTCAAATTTTATTCGAGAAATTCTTAATCTTGAGCGGTGAATCAATGATTCTATCAACCATTTGGAATTTCATTTTTATCCACCGGTGGCATGTATTAAATTCTACAGATGGCAAAATTCTAGTGGAACGTTTTACCTAGGTCAGCAATGCCAGCTGGTGGTACTGTACTACCGTGTAATTCTCCCACAAGTTGATGTTGCAAAGATTTGAAAAATCCTTGTGGATTATAATCTGATTAGGTCATAGAAAAGACACATGGATGAGCAAGAGGACAAACTTTTATCACATGTGTTGAGAAAGTCAACAATCATACAAGATATTTGCCAAGGTTAGCATCCAATCAACGTTGATTTGAGATGTTGGACTGATTACCTTCCTACTTAGTGTTGATTGTATTAATTAGCTTTGTATAAATTGTAATAGGGATCAGTCATATGATTCTTCCTATATTATTTATATATTGTAACCTTGGAAATTATGGATCAAGGAAATATTCAGAAGTACTCAAACTATCAAGGGCCGGTCACCCTATTTTGTGATAACCAAGCAGCTCTCCATAGTGCTGCCAATCCCGCGTTTCACGAACGAAAAAGACACATTGAGTTTTTTATTTTTTATTTTTATTTTTAACAAACAATATTATCTACACTAAGGCGGTGGGAGAGTGTCCTCACAAGGGCTAGCAATAATGTGGCTCCAATTCGCCTTTGGCAAGAGTTGAAACTGAAACCTCTCACAAGTGAAGAGGAATACCACTAGACCGTAGTACTAAGTGACAATAAGACACACTGAGTTTGATTGCCATTTTGTTCGAGATAAGATTATGGAAGGAAAGATCGTCACCAGCTTTGTTCCATCCACATCACAGTTTGATGACATTTTTACCAAGGCCTTAGGCAAGGAATGCTTTTGTCCTTTATTAGGAAAATTGGCGTTCATGATATTCGCTCTAGAACTTGAGGAGTGTTGAGAAAGTCAACAATCATCCAACATATTTACCTTGGTTAGCATCCAATCAACGTTGATTTAGGAAAATATGCTGGAATGAATACCTCCTTACTTAGTATGCTGGAATGAATACCAAGCAGCCCTCCACTCCATAGGACGAAGAGAACCACGTGCCACATAGGTCAAAAATGAAAAAGCAAACTCAAACGTCCATTGTTTATCTGGACCACCATCATACAAATTTGAAGTATATACAAAATGTATATGACATATATACATACAATATAGATATATAGTAGTCCGGTCTTAGACTAGAGATATATGAGATGACTAGTTCCATAGAAGTAGTAGGCAATAAGCCTCATGCTGTATGTACACCGCTTCCACTTCCAAGCCATGTAACGGCAATGCTAAAACTTGCAAAGCTCCTCCACCACAAAGGCTTTCACATAACTTTTGTTAACGCAGAGTACAACCACAAGCGCTTTCTTAAATATCTTGGCCCCAGCTCCCTCGATGGCTTGCCTGACTACTGGTATGAAACAATCCCAGATGGCCTTTCAGATACCAATCCCCGCCAATAGTTCCCTTTGCTTCAAGAGTCCGTCAGAAAGAACTTCTTGGCTCCGTTGTGTAACCTCCTCAAGAAACTGAATGGCAGTAATCCTTCAGTGACTTGTATGGTTTCAGATGGTCTTATGACATCGACCATCACAGCTGCTAAAGAGCTTGGAATTCCTATCGTAGTCTTCTTTCCTTTTGCCGCAGCCGGCTTCATGGGCTCTAAACAATATCCTATTTTAGTGGAAGAAGGACTTGCACCTTTGAAAGGTGAGAAGCTGAAGCACTTCTTCTTGTAAGATTTTTTGCTTAAGTGCTTTTATTATAAATTTGTACTAAATTTATCAGAAATCCAAGTGGTTTTATTCATGAATCCAAAACACCCTTCTACAGAATCATAAGCACTTTTTAAGTTGTTCTTCGAAATATAGTCGGAAGTGCTTTTGGTTGTTGGAAAGTGCATTTAGCTTTGTCAAAAGCATTACCATAGAGGCCCTAAATACTCCTTTTGCCAATTTATCATTAAACAAACTATTGATGAGATTAATTTTCCTTTACTTGGATGTTGTGTTGTAGATGAGAGCTGCTTGACAAATGGATTTTTGGAGATGGTAATAGATTGGGTTCCAGGAATGAAGGGTATCCGTTTGAGGGATCTCCCGACTTGCTTTCGAGTTACAGATCTGAATGACCTTGTGTTTAAATTCTCCTTGGAAGCAGTTGAAAGAGTTCATGAAGCTTCAGCAGTTGTTGTTCATACTTTTGATGCATTGGAGCCAGATGTTTTGAGTGCTCTGTGATCTCTACCTCCGCCTGTGTATTCCATTGGCCCTCTCCAATTGCTTCTCAATCAATTTCCAAAAGACCTTTTGAAGCCTATGGGATATAGTATGTGGAAAGAAGAAACTAAGTGCCTCGAATGGTTAAACGCCAAGGCGCGAAATTCAGTTGTTTATGTGAATTTTGGCAGCCTAATATCCCTGACAACACAACAGCTTTTGGAGTTCGGTTGGGGACTAGCAAATAGTAAGCTTCCCTTCTTGTGGGCAATTAGGCCTGATTTGGTTATTGGTAAATCAGCGATTTTTCCACCAGAGTTTGAGTTTGAAACCAAAGAAAGAGTTGATGCCCCCAAGAACAAGTCCTGAACCATCCATCAGTTAGCTGGTTTTTGACGCACAGTGGTTGGAATTCAACCATTGAGAGCTTGTCTGCAGGAGCGCCTATGCTCTGTCGGCCCTTCTTTGCCGACCAGACGACCAACTGTTACTATACTTGCAATGAATGGGGGATCGGCGTGGAGATTGATAATGACGTGAAGAGAGATGAAGTGGAGAAGCTTGTTAGAGAATTAATGGAAGGGGAGAAGGGCAAGAAAATGAAAAACAAGGTCATGGACTGGAAGAAGCTTGCGGAAGAAGCTACCGGTCCACAGGGTTCTTCGACTAGAAATTTAGACAATTTGGTGAATCAAGTGCTATTAGGAAAAAGGTAGACCATGTATCCATAAAATTCTCTATTGTTACAACGGGAAGAACAATGCTTTGAAATTACATAGCATGCGTGATTAAAATAAGGTCTTTTGTACGTGCAGGAGTGTGCGAATGTAGAGGCTAGTGTTATTAATGTTGTGGTCATCCACAAATTTGGCAACAGGCATGTAGTGTGTAGGCTAGCTATCTATAGGCTAGGCTCTGCCGTATTGAAATCTCAATACAGCTAAGCCTAGCCTATAGAATACAATAACAAACTTGAACAAAACAGATGATAATGAACTTAGCAAGTCGACTCTCTCGAATTCAACACAACCACAAACTGAGAACGTGGAGTATCACAACATATAAAATCTCATTGTCAAATGGTGTTGAAATCAAAATACGACCACAAGGGCTTTTCTTAAAACCCACATTGATAATGAAATTTATATTTTGGTTATTAATGTCCTTTTTCAGACCGTTGATCTTTTGAAACATCATTTATATATCATACTTGCAAAAAATAGACAAATCCAAATCATTAAGACATTCATTTATAGTAAAGAAAATAGATGAATACGGTTCTACAAAAAAAAACCCTAAATCCTTAATCCAACGGTCATATGGGTTAAGATTTAAGTGATTTTTGGTAGACATGATTTCTTATGGAATACATAAAAATAGATAATTCGGATAGTTGGAATATATTATGAAGTGGGCCTTAAAAAAGCGCTATAAATTTGACAAGACAAAAGGACGCAACGGGTTTACAAATTTGGCGTCTGAGCTCCGTTTTATCACTAATGTGCACAATACATTGTTATTTTCCTTCCGCTTTTTCTCTTATGTTAGTTCACTCTGTACACTTTTTGTTTGAATTTTAGTGTTTAGTAGGGAAATTAAATTTTAGAGGGAAAGTGACCAATTGCAAAAGTTTAGCAGGTAATCAACTGAAATAAAAGTCCATGTAAAAATTAGCAGCTCTGTATAAGTTCGGAGAAAAATGGCCAATACCTCTTTTTCCTTTTAGTGTATTGGATATAAAAATGAGGGATGCTATCATCGTTGGTCTACAAGAGTTTGCTTGGGTTTCATAATGTGTAAATAGCTCATAGAAATGTACAATGATTTCACAGTTGCTTATGAAATAAAAAAAAACTCATGATTTAGAACACGAAGAACAATAAGAAAACGTCCGAAAACCTGAAACAATCGAAACCCAGAACATTCGAAATTTCGAAAAAAAAAAAAAAACGAAAGATCGAAAGAAACCCACAAACCTTGAAGACAAATCAAGGGACTCGATCAAAGTAAGGCAAATAACAAAGCTTTAAATCTTCAAAATCTCTCTCTCTCTCTCTCTACTCTGTGCGTCTGTGTTTCTTGTTGGGTTTAAAAGGGTTTTTATTTATTAATCATATTCAAATTGGGAGAGAAGGGCATGTGCTCATCTCGTTTTGAATATAACGGCTACTAATTCCTGACCGTCGGGTCTTCATACTACCGAAAAGTCTCGATGGTCTGTCTCTAACGGCTATCGCCCTTTTGTGCTCCGTGCCCTATTTATTATTTCAAATGTTTTTTTTATGGTTTTTTATTTTATTAGTTGGGCCTGGGCCTTGACCTTTTTGTATCCATTGGTTTCCAACTTTATCCATAAAAATCCAACAAAGAAAAGTATGTTGTAATTCACAGGTCATTCATTGTGGATAGCCACATATCCCACTACCAATCCACTGTTTATCTCACCACAACTTTGTCTAAAACCTTGTCTATAAAATGGATGAGAAGAAGGACAACAAATATACATAGATAGACAAACGGCAGGTAGAGGAAGAAAGAAGAGAGGAAGAAGAAAGGAGATAATAGAAAGATTTATCTTTGTAATCTTGTTATTCCAGATTATAATGAAAGCATCACTGCTGCCCCGATGACGTACTCTAGTCACACTAACTGTAGAGGAACCTCATAAAATGACTTCGAACTGTGAAATAATAATAAAAGTAGAAGGGTTGAAATAAAAGAAAATAGCAGACCAAGAAAAAGCAAAAAGATAAGGACTTAATTATTGCATTTTCTGTTTTGACATATTTATGTGCATTGTGTTGGTTTAAAGCCCTATCACAAGTTCTATTTATTTAAAGCAATTTATTTACCATGGTTGGAATTACCGCCTATTGCTTTAATTTATTTATTGTACTTTTTTTTTTCTTTACGATGAGTACATACTGGACCCGAAGTTCCTTGATTAGATAAGAACCTAAAGTTTCTTGATCCTCATCACATAAAATGATTAGACCCGAAGTTCCATCATGAAAAAAGATCAGGAATAAAGTCCCCAGATCCTCAAGATCGAACATGAAGTTTCTTGATAAGTACCTTAAGTTTGAAGAGCCGAAGTGTCACAACTTAATTGTAATAAAGGCCATGAGAGTCCCAATTCATAGGCTATTAAATAAGGACCAAAAGTTCCTTGATGTATGATACATTTTGCTAGAGAGTTTACATCTCGAAGTTTTGATGATTATTGCATGTCATTGGGCATTGATGTTGAACACCATGTTCCTCATGTTCATACTAAAAAATGATTTTGCAGAAGCATTTATTAAGCGGATGAAATTGTTTACCCATGCTCTGCTCATGAAAACGAGATTGCAAGTTTTTCTACATGTGGACATACCATTATACATAATTCACTATTAACTTTGGTTGAGACCAGTTACCAACCATCAATATTTCTCAATACAACTCGTGTTTAGGCACCAGCCAAACATTACACATGTACGAGTTTTTTGATTATGCTATGTATGTGCCTATTGCACTACCACAATGTACTAAAAATGAGCCATGAAGGCAAACTGGAAATTTATGTTGAATTTGATTCACCATCTATCATTCAACATTTGAAACCCTTGACTGGGGATATGTTTACCGCATGGCTTGCAGACTAGGATTTTGATAAGACAGTTTTCCCTCCGTTAGGGGGGAAAATAACATCGTTCCAGAAGAATGATGAGAAAAGACCGTTCTAGAAGAACGAAGAGAATTTGTCTTATTTTGATTCATGAAGCTATCAATATAAAAACGAAGTGAGAATAATTGAATGATGCAACGATATGCAAATCAAATGCCAGATGCATTTAATGATACAACAAAAGTAATAAAATCACATATACTTATTGCAAATGTGCCTACATGAATTGATGTTCCTGTTGGACAAAATAATGTGTTAACAAATCTAGTACACGCCTGAAGCATGGCAGACCCTTAGATTTAAAACGTTCAGTACTTCAAAAGAAGAAGAATATGACACTATTGAACTATTGCATTCCCAAAGCATAACTATTGCATGTGGGAAGCATGACAGTTGCCGCATGGATACATGTCCCAAAAAGGACAATCCGTGGACATGGGAATGTTGATGTCTCACGCATGAAGCATGATAGACATATAGGTTTCAATGACTCAACTCCTGGAAGTGGAGATTAAAATCTCAGCTCTATAACGCTCTAGAGGAGGTTATGATCCGTATTCTCTAAATTATGACTATCCTGGAAGAAATAGTGTAATGCCCTTGAAGCAGCAATGGGTATCCAAAGAAATGAAAAGCTTTTATGCATGTGCATGCACATGAGAATATTGGATCAATGATTGATGAATTGATGAATTGATGACAACCAAAGGTAATTTTGGTTTTTACAAGTAGCTACTAAATTCATCAATGAACTGTATTGATATTGAGTCACGTTCTTTCGTTTGTCGACGAAAGGAAATATTATTTGCCAAAAATGGAGAAAGGTAATTCCATTACAATCTTGTAAGAACGTAGAAAAATGGACCTATATATATATATATGTGTGTATGTAATACATATAGCCAAAAGATGTTGAACCAAATGAGGTTACATATGGGCATTTGTAATACAGTGAATTACACTCACATGATATGACACAAGGTTACTAATTGAAACTTGAAATTTTGCTCTTATAAACAAGTTCATATGAATGGAGAATTATATACGAAGGGTTATGAGTCGTCCACATCATATCTCCATAAGTAAATCCCTCAAACATACATGGAAGCAAGTTGCTCTGTATAAATTCCAAAGGAAAATGTGTCATGAAGTGTAGAAAATCCCTAAAGAATTTAGATTGCTTGAAGAAAACCTTGGGAGGGTAAAGCATAAAATATGTACTTAAATACCAATGGATGGTATAAATTACCTTAGTGAGTACTATCATTATGATATTGTTGTAACATACTAAAATATCTTACAAGAGTTGATAATATTAGATTTAGACTCCTGAAGAGTCTAGAATGTTTATAAAGTGTTGAGAGAGATATTGTCTCGAACTGCAGAATCGAACAATATGCTAAAACGAATCTTATCCATGATGTTTATAAATAATCATATGGATTGAAGATTATGAATTGAATACTCAAATTATTTATACACTAAGAATGATCATTTATCTTCGTGAAGGTAAAGATAAATTGATATTTGGTCCAGAAGTACCACATCTTAGTGAAGTTTATGCTTTATTGTATTTGGCACAATACATTGAGTGAAATAAAGCTTATCTATTAATATCTCCGAGAAATTACATACACATGAGTTAAAACAAACAAACAGGAGGGAAACTTTCACAGAGGTTGCTCATGTGAAGCTTCAGTACTCGGAAGTATCCCAGAAAGGGAAGGCACCAAAGGTTGATTATTTGGAGCCTCAGTGCTTGGTGAAACTCTAGACGGCTGAGACAATGGGTGTCTTTGGAATAAAGACTCGAACCTTTGATTGTCATTTTGAGTCCGAACTTCGGATTCCAGTAGTTGGTCGAGCTTTCTTTTCATGCTCGTCGAGTAATTATTTGCAAGCATGTGTAACACTCTATTCTCATGCTTGAGCCCTCTAATCTCTTGTGTAAGACTTGCCACCTTAGCCGTCAATGATTCAACTTGGTGAGTTCGAGCAAGTAGGCATTGGCCCATATTAGAAACAAAGCCCGCACACTGAATACTGAAAGCCAATGAGTCTTGAACGACTAACTCATCAGACATGTTTGAAAGGATTCTGTTATCCTTGGGAGTGAGAAGATTCCTAGCTACCACTGTAGCAGTTAGGTCATTCTTCATCACAAAGTCCCCAATTGTAAGAGGACCATTAGAAGATAAGAAGGACGGGTGCCATATATTATCCTGACACGGCTCATCTGTACCACTCTTAAGACTCAAATCTAAGCAAATGTTAGATGGGCAAACCATTTTTCAGAAATGATGAAGGAAAAAGGAGGTCAAATAAAATCTCAAAAGTGCAAGAAAGGCAACATTCTACATGTAGTAGTTTTTCAAGCTTACATTTTGAGCACAATTAATGCTTCTATAAAAGAAGAAACAACAGGGCCACTTGTTCAAAAATCGAAGAGACACCACTCTTCGAATTTCAAAAGCCAGATTTTCAGGATAAAATTTGTCAACATTTCTCATACGCAATCTCAGCTTTTGAATATCATGTGCAACTTTGTCAAAAATCTCTGATAAAGTTGAAAACGCGTGAATCTTAGTGTTCTAATTACACCATAGTTGCTGACAAGAGTAAAGGCACAACACCATTACATGTTATTGCGAAGTCCCTATATATGTCAACCTCTATCTTCCATAACAAGGCAGACCTACAAAATTATCTAGCTCTTCTTCCTCTTCAAGAATGCATCTTCAACAAAGTATCTCGAAATACTCAGTTTTCTTCCTCTCCGAGACTACCTCTTCAAATAAGTCACACCAGAGCAAGAATATCTCATATCATCAGGGACAAGAGCAAAAATATCTCATATCATGCAATCTCCCTGTCATTTTCTTTGTCCTTATTCTCACCTAGAGGACTAAGGAGAAAGAAAGCAATCAGTTGGAACTTGAAATCAAATTTCCAGTCAGGAACCGACTGCTTGGAAACTTTCCTGATTGCTTACCTAGTATCGCTCTCGAGTACTCATTTTCAAACTGCTGATATGATGATTGGAGCTACTAAGCATGATGAGTCGCTGAGAAGTGATGTTCTGAAGGACCTATCAAATGCAAGGTTTGCATTCCACTCCTGCATCAGAGGACAAATATTGCAAAAGAAGATGTCAAACCTGCATAAGGAAAATACCACTTCTACAAGGGGGACCTATCAAATGTAAGGTTTGCATTCCACTCCTACATCAGAGGAAAAATACTGCAAAAGAAGATGCCAAACCTGCATAAGGAAAATACCACTTCTACAAGGGGAACAAATAAGGCAAGCGAAAATGATACATTGAAGCATGTAGAGACAAGCACAACAAAACACGAACTAATTCATCCTTGACGGAGTCAAAGATCACTTGTCATGTGGAGTTGCTCATGGTTCCATTTCATTCAAGGACAAGTCCCAAGGATCTTGAAGAAATCACAAGTCCGATTCAATATCAAGTGTCCACCACCCTTGAATCAAATTCTGCTCCATATAAAAGGAGTAAATTTAGACCTTTGGTGCAAGTCTAGTAGAAAGTCCTACAACCCAATTCAAGAAAAAACATGTGGAAAGTTAAGAACAAGTAAAGCACCTCATTCGGCAACTCTCCCCGTAAGAGACTAAAGCAGAATGATCAATGATCAACCTAAAGAATTTGAAATCAGGGGGAGACACCCATCAGGGGGAGCATCCAAAACATATCAAGATTTTAACAAGTCAATTGAAGACTTGTGGTCATCCAAGGGGGAGTGTTGTAATTCACAGGCCATTCATTGTGGATGGCCACCTATCCCACTACCAATCCACTGTTCATCCCACCACAACTTTGTCTAAAGCCTTGTCTATAAAATGGATGAGAAGAAGGAGAGCAAATATACATAAATAGACATATGACTGGTAAAGGAAGAAAGAAGAGAGGAAGAAGATAGGAGATAATAGAAAGAGTTATCTTTATAATCTTATTATTCAAATTATAATGAAAGCACCATTGCTACCTCGATGACGTACTCCAGTCACACTCACTATAGAGGAACCTCGTAAATTTTGTGTCTTATTTATCTATTCCACTGCACACAACATCAGTTTTACAACAAAATAATAATTTTACCAAAAAAAAAAAAAAACCATTATAAAAAAATTTCTTCCATAGTTTCAAACCTAGAATATCACGTGCAATAATAATTTTTTTAATCAATATAAATGATTTACTCATTTGAGCTACAAGCCTCTTTGTACTATTGTCCTTTACTTCTTTTGTGTAGCAATAAGTAAGGTGAAAATGAAAGGGGTAGTGCTCCACACACCTATTTTTACTTCTCAAACACCCCTCTTAATTTTCACTTGCTGGATTGAATGGGTTAAAGAAGATCAATAACCAAAGATTAACAAGGCTGAACAACGGATGTGTTTGTTTCTTTTTTTTTTTTTTTTTTTTTTGAAATGTGTGGAAATGTTTCTTTTGATACAAGTTATTGTGCGGGATGGATCAGTCACAAGCATTTGAATGCTTAAACAACGGTTTATCATTACATATGTTCAAAAACCTTTTTCATGGAAGCTAGACATTATGGTTTATTTGCCTTGATACGAAGATATTGTGTAGGCATTTGAACTAAGTCACATAAGTAGAAGAAACGTTAAAAGAGATTAGTTAAAATAGTTTTTTTTAATACTATTCCCCTGTAAACTATTAAAAATTTAACAAAACTGTTGGAGATGCTCTAAATCCAAAATGTTCAAAGTTAAGAATTCTCACAACCTAAATTTGGCATAGTAAAAATCTAAGGTGCGCAAGCCCCAGTGCGTTGCTTGCATACTCAAACCCACATAGCTACATGATAAAAATTGAACGGTGTTGATTTAAATGACGTACTCGTACGTAGAGGATAATCTGTAACAATCCATCGTGGAATTTACGGAACGGAAAGGTATTTTCATATTTTTCACTTTTGGTTGGGTTTTATTTGTTTTAAAATATTGCTTTTTGGTGTTAAATGGTGTGCCTAAGGGGCCCACCTCTGATTTTGGTTCCCCGGTCTCCCTCAACTCTTCTCTCCCCGTAAGCTCTCTCCTTCTCTCTTTCTCTTTTATCTCACAACTCCCTCATCTCTCTCCCTCTCTTCACTCTCGAACTCCCTTTCCTCGAGCTCTCACCACTTTACAAACCCACCTTCCTCCTCTCTGAGATCACACACACGCAAAACCACCTGCATATTATACTATTGAGTTTCCATCAAACTATGGGGATTAGTATATTGATAATTGATTCAGTATCTCTACTAATTAATAAAACACTCATTGTCAACCAAAATCCTATGAAATTACTAGATTAATCCTTTAATTAAAATAGAACATGAATAAGAAATATGGGGTAGAAATGTAATTTCACACAACCAAATTTTGCTGTTTTTTTCAAAGCCTTACCTACATATAATCCTAACATATCTCTAATTAAAAACAAAAACAAAAACACTTCCCACTCCTACATTCTCTATCACTCTCTTCCTCTCTCCTTCTATTTCAAAAATAAAAATGAATTCTCACACTTTGTGTGTGCCCATATGCTAGTTATATATATCAACTTGGTCCACTCATGTTTGTTTTGTGCCTCCTCAGGACATTAAAATTGGGGCATACATTCCCGGCGTCAAGGCACTTCCACATCGGCATCTTCGAGTCCCCTCAGTGTAGGACCCATTCCTTTGCTCATCCAATTTTATATTATTCCTTTTTAGTGTTCTAGATTAGTTGTATACTTTGAACATGTTCCTCATATGCATAATCATTGTATTTAAATTTCTACTATTTTTTTCATATTCATTGTTCTCATGCATGTTAGTATGGCTTCGTCACCTTCGGGTGTCAGCCATCACTTACCTACCTTGGTGTTCAAGAGAATATCTGGGTCGGGCGTGTCATAATCTCATTTTACAATGGGTAGACCCAAAAGAAATTAAAATGTTGAATTAATTAAAAAATTTACACTAGAGAGTCGTGCTCTCATCAGTGACGGATCCAGAATTTCAACTTCGAGGATTTTTATTATGGTATAAAAGTTACTATAATATTAGGATATATAGAAGACATTGCTAACTTTCAAATCTATATAAGTAGAATCGACTCGTTTATCAAAATTTGAGTTGCACCAATATTCCAAGAAATTCGTAGAACTTACCCAAAATACAGGGTTCCTTTATTTTTGTTTCCGAGGAAAATTCGAGGCGAGTTGCCTTGAGTTCTTCCTTTGATTGTTTTCTAATGATGAACAGATGTGTGTTGTGTTTTATAGCATTAACTTTATGCGTTACAATTGAGCAAGACGATGGGTATTTTACACATTGGTTGTATTGATGTATTAACTTTATGCGAAATTGGAATGCTAGGTTTATGAAGCCAATTCATCTGTTACTACGTTTGCTTTGCGATATATATGTCGAACTTTAGTGACAACATCAATCAATAACTTTTTATAAGAAGTGATAGAGTGATTTCATTCATAAGAACTAAAGAGATACAATGGGTAACAAATGAGTACAACTTCTAAATACTGATCAATTTCTTAATCTGAAAAGCAATCGACATCACCATCTGAAGCACTAAGAGCAAACAGTACATATCTGGAAAACTATCACTAAATTAAAAACCTACATAAGCTGCAACTTCTTTACCTTTTGAACATGTTGTATCGTTTATTATTACCACTAGCCTACTACTGGCAAACTTTAAATATGTTCTTAAAAATATGGAAATGTTGTGACATGTTCTAATAAATATTGTGATTGTGTAAATCCTAAGTATAGATAGATTAGGAATTCTTTGGGATCTAGAAGATCTTTCCTAATAGACTTTGTATTACTTGGAGAGCAAGTTTCTCTCCTCCTTATTACTACAAATAATGGCACAAGGATTGGGGAATTAACTCATAATTTCTCAAGTCTATTCTTCACTCTCTTTCTCTCCATGGTACACCTCTCAGTTAAATATAGACCACAACACGTTATCAGCACGCTCCTACAACTACTCTTAAGGAATCTGACATAGAAGTTATTCATCTTCAATCAAGAGAATATTACGTTTCAATTATTCTTAATTGATTAAATTTTGATTTTATTTTATTTTATTAATTCATATAGTTTTATTGATTCCATTTAAATTTTTTTGTGTGTGTTGAATGTGGTACAAGCTTTGAGATGGAAAGCCAAAATTGAAGATAGAACCCGTTCACAATATTCATCATGCAATCCAGATTTCTTCCAAAATAACGATGTTTATCTCGATATTGTTTCAACTTTGATTGCATCCCAACAAAACCCTAACAGCATCTGTTCGGAAATCACCGCCACTTGCTGCGCCATGCCTTGTTTCGTCGACGGAAGCACACCCAGCCTTCGTTAGGGTGTCTTTAACCTGACCCGGGGCCTTGGGCTTCCCTGTTTGTGCTCAACCCACTACAACCCTATCTCACATCTTGGGCCTAGGGCTTGATTCCCATTTTTTTTGGTCCTTCAGTTCTTTGAGCCAGGTTTTGACACCAAACCCCAAGGAAAAAAAAAACGAAAATAGGTAGTAAGCCCAGTTTGGCTTTCATACCCGTTTTGTGCTTTTTCCAGCCCACTTGTTTTCTCCCAATGGACCTGTAGTCCAACCCACGTCTGAGAAAAACCTTTTTCTTTATGGGCCTATTTATTTTAGACCATATGAAACCTTAATTAAACCCTATTATCGGGATTTAGTTTTCACTTTTTCTTTCTTAACCCATACTTGGGTCTTGGTTCTATTAACCCTAATTTTCTCGCTGGCCCACAGCCCAGCAAATTAAAATAATATTTTGGACTTGAAGCTCCATACTATTAGGGCCGTTTCCCTGAACTTTCACATAAAGGGTCCCAAAGCTACCCACCATTAATATATTTGTTTTCTTTTGCTATACATATTATGTCTTATATATATTGTGTTTGTTTACAGGTATTATGAACCTGAAGTTCATACTTCCAAACCCGAAGTTTCGGAAAAGTGCCATAGAAACCTGAAGTTTCTCGCAACACTTATGTTGAGACCTGAAGTTCTCCATGCTTAAATCTGTTAAAGCCAAACCATGTCTTAGACCCTGAATGTTCTAACTTTGATGTTTATGGAAATTTTATTTCCTAAAACACCAATCACATTCTTGTTTCCACATTCAGCATATTGTAGAATAGTAACAAGTTCGATTTCACTGATTTGGTAGTTTCAAACAAGAAACTATTTTATGTGGATACAAGACGTGACACCCTGCTTGACTACGACTAGTTGCGAAATCATTGTAGCCAGTTATGGTGTGGACGAGTTGAATAAGCCTCCACCATAATCTTCATTCGAAAACTTATGCCTGAAATGTATCAAATGGAAGTACCTCTCTGCCGAGGACTCTATGGCTCTTTGACTCGCTATGGACCGTTTCAAATCATGCAAAGATGAATTCTTTCCCGAAGTAAAACATAATTGAAATCTTTACGTCTATGAATAGGTACAATTCTAGAGTTTATATTCGATCGAATTTTGACTGGAAGAAAATATTTCTCGTCCTTCTATATCTAAATCTTTACGTCTATGAATAGGTACAATTCTAGAGTGCAGAAGTTTACCAAATTCTTAGATCTAATTACTACCACATTTGTGAGAGAAAGGTACCCCAGCAATTCGGCTGGGAGGTACCAACCGATATAGACCAAGTTTTTGGCTGAAGTCTACTAAATAGTGGTACCCTGCTTCAACAAGGATGCACCGACATGCATGCTCTGCTTCGGCAGAGGTACACTGAAGGGCATGTTATACTTCAACAAAGGTACACCGAACCGTATTACTCTGCTTCATCAGAGTCCTACCGAACATACATCTCCAGCTTCAGCTGGAGCCTATCGAACCCAAGTCTGGGTCTATCTCTCTCTCATAATCTGATTTCAAGTTTGTTTTACAACATATGGTAGGTCAGGGTTTGCCAAGAGGTGGTATCACGTTCGAAGCATTATCCTCGGAACCTAAGACCTAAAACTTCAAGAGTAAGGAATAGTATTCCCGAGCCTCAACCTTGTAGAATCTAATTCCGTTTTGATGGAATCAATCATTGGTCATGCACATTTCAGTACCTCTACCAATGTTATTAAGGAGAACCATTCCCGCAGTCAATCCGTGAGACTAATTTTGCTTCACCTAGCACATTTGGAAAAGCAAAATTTGACATAGAATGCCTATTGGCTGAACCCCCTTGTATATTTGGTTTACTTTGTGAACAATTTATTTTGTTCTCAGATTTAAGATTGGTGTTTGGATGTCACTATTACTCTCAAATAAGAGTTAATTAACAAAAATTACCACATGTGACTAATACAATTAACTCATGCTTATGTATGTTTTGTGGATAAGTTAGATGTCTGGTTCTATACTAACTTCATATCTAATCATCCCTTGACAACCTTTTTAGGCTTATCCAACTTGAGTATAGGGCATGGCATTGCCCTATGTTGTCCAATGGTAATAATTTTACCATAATGGGAAACCTTACACTCACTTCGTTCCTGAAGAACACTCTTTTGAGCTTTAAGGATATTCTAGAGAACTATTACCATATTGAAACAAATGTAGAAAATGGAGTAAAATTCATTTGCACTTCCAACGAATACACCCAAAAGTGTAATCTAGAGAAGATGAAATGCTTAACAAGTGGATTACACCCATTCAGGCTCACTATGTGGCTGACCAGAAACTTGAGATTCCAAAAGAATTTTCGCTATGGATGTACGATTAGGATATCTAGGATGATTTATGATTTGGGTATCATCTTATTAGAAGTAAAGACATCATACCTGGAAGCGTACCATGCTTTAGCACCTTCCATCGTTTCTACAAAGGATTCAAGGGGACAATATTAGTGGACTGATTCAACCACCCTGCGAACCATTTAGACACTTTATGGTATTGGTTGATGCTTCTACACATTTGTCACACATGTGGCTGTTGTCCACAAGTTGCCTCTCCACACTGGTGGCTCAGATTAACAAGCTTAGGGCTCACCACCTTGATTATCTAATCAAATATATTCGATTGGTTAAGTTAAAGAATTTACATCGAAAACTTTCGATGGATATTGCATGTTGATTGGGTTTTGAAATTAAATATCATATACCCTATATTCATACCCGAAACGGCCTAGCAGAAGCATTCATTAAACACCTTCAAATGATTGCACAATTGTTGGTCATACGTACGAAGTTCCCAATCTCTGCTTGGGGCCATGCAATATTGCAAGCAACCATGTTGGTTTACTTGAGACCCGTCTTGACCCAAGCTTATAAATAACGCGTTAGTTGGTTACTAGATACGAACCCAACATATCGCATATGCGCATCTTTGGTTGTGCGATCTATGTGCCATTTATGTCGCCCTTACGTACAAAAATGGGTCCTTAAAGAAAGATGAAAATCTATGTCGTTTATGATTCTCCTTCTAATATTTTTTACTTAGAACCCTTGACATGCAATCTCTTTACCGTTCATTTTGCGAATGTCCTCACTATGTCTCATCTCGATCCCAATCTAGATCGTTATAGTATAACCAGACACTTCTTCTGATCTAGCAAAAGTGACGAGATCACATATACCGGCTGCAAATGTGCCTGCAAAGATGAATGTACCAAATGTACGATGGACATTCGTCTCCAAAAGTAAGAACGCCACTAATGTGGTCGACCCTCGTACATTAGCTGCTAGCCAATCAATCTGTCATGCGCCAAAATCATGGCAGATCACTCGGTTTGAATTATTCACCTCCCCGAAAGTGGAGGAACATGGCATGAATGAATCCGCCCCTCGATCACTGTCTCAATCCTTTCCAGCTCATGAGATTAAATTCGGATTAGTCTTGAGACCTGAAGTTCTTAGTCCAATGTAATAGTTTGGATGAGATATGGAATTAGAATGAGATTATCACAGATGATGTTTTATTTATATGGTTACTACCAACATAAATGAAAAGTGAATGTAACGAACCGCGTTCCGTTGATTAGTGTTAACGTAGAACTGATTGGTCAACTAGAAGAATCAATCCATGACGAATGATATGAATGAAATAATGCGATATGACAACTTTTGGGATCTTAAAACGAAATTTATATGGAGTTTCCAAGGGACTTACATGTACTGATCAAATAGTTCTAGACCATAAGAACACCCTCTCGGTTCTAATGAGGTCTTCACTTTGAGGAAGCAGAATTATCCGGGCATATCTGATATACCCGTTTAAGTGAATATCTTATCAGTTAAGGATATATGCCATTGCGTGTACAAAATCTGAAATTGCTAGAGTCGAGAAAACTGACTCGAACCTGATATCGGACTTTAAGATGAGTGATTAGCGATAAAATTATCTTCCACGTTGTAGAGTTGCTTTCAACGAGGAAAATTTTGAGTTCTTGCAAAAAGTCATTTGGTCTCCGTACATCTCTAAAAAAACGAGAAAAAAAAAATCGGCGAGAAAATTGTTTTGTTGATGTACATAATGCTAGTGAGGAAAAATTGTTCTTCTCACTCTAGGTTTAGTGGGAATTATATTCCCTTCCCACCAAAATATTAGTGAGGAAATTATTGTTTTTCTCGTTGAAGAAAATTTTTAGCAAGGAAAATGGGTTCTCGTTGTAGCACTCCCACTGTAATTTTCTCGTTGAACCATGCATCACCGTGGCTGTGTTTCGTAATAGAGTAACACTACACTTATCATTTATTTGTATCATCATTTGTACTATTTCACTGATAGAGATAGGCCTGGCAATGCATGTGGGTCTCATCTTTATTAGAGAAATGGTACAAATTGGTGGTAAGAGTAGGATTTTTGTTCGTAAAACCATGCATACAATAAGTTTCCCGATTTTCAATGAAAAGTACTCACGTACACGTCGGTTTCTTTGTTTATTACTTTGTAGTGATATGTAACTTGAATAGATTACGCAACTAAGTTAGTTAATTTGTATAGATTATGCATTAAGTCATGTTAATCTGTATAGATTATACAATTAAGTAACAAATACATGTTTAAACAATGCTAACAGGGGGTGCGTGGCGATATTCAATGATCTCATCATTGTGCTTTAGCTTTTGTCTGTTCTTTAAAATTGTCTTATGAGCTCTGCCACCTGTATGGTATGTGGTTCTTGAATTATTTTAGGCTTATCAAAATTATTTTGTTCCAATGAAGCTGAAGAATTATGTTATGATATTTTTCTGGAGAAGGGGATTTGAACTTGGTTACAAACGTGTTAGCAAAATAATCAAAATTAAAGTAGGGACTAGTCGACACCAATACATAGGCTGGTAGTCTAACAAAGAATAGCTAAACCTGTCGGAATATGGTAAAATCCTTCAAGATTCTAGTTTTTAGGGTTTAGACCTGCTGAACCAATTTTAAATTGGCGGCCATGCCAGAAACCACGAATTGTGGTGCTCTCTGAAACTTTTAGAATGGCCGGCCTGCAATTTAATTTCAATATTTTCCTATCTTTTCGGTTTTATGGTCATATCATTTTGATTCCAAGCTTTGGTACTTCATGTATCAAACTGAAATTACTTCATCGAGTTCTAGTGTTGAAGAATGCAATTATGCATCAAAAATTTGACGTAATATATGACTACTTATAAATAAATGGATTCACTACTAATAACACCGAGATTTTTGTGATAAGACCTAACACATGTCGCGTTGTGTAGGTGGTTAAGTGGGGACAATATCAGTGTAATTAGTAGTGAGCAGTTAACGTGACTCTAAAATCTTGACATTTAGGACAATTAAGAGACATGATCAAGTATTGAGGACAACATAATTTTGTTGTTGATATGTTGGTCTTTGAGAGCAAATAAAATTGAGTTATTCAAGGCTATTGTGCAAAGGTTCTATTTCAACCTATAGGAAAGTAGAAAAAGGAACAAAACCATGCCGAAGCCGTCCCATTACTTATTTCTATACCTTTGTCTCTTTCTACAACTCATTGTCAGATGGCAGCCGGATCTTGCACAAAAATGTTTTTAGACCTATAAACTTGTGCTACATTAGTGTGAGTTCAAACCACAGAATCTAAGAAAATAGCGTGAGTATTACTTTTGTGATTGACTTGAGTATTCATTAGATAAATATTATTTTTATTTCTTTTGTGATTGACTTGAGTATTGAGTGAAGATCTTTATAGAAATTAAGAAGAAAATCAATCAAAGCGAATTTATACATTTTATACAATTTAGAAATAATTATAAAATGCACTACTAAAGTTTAGAAATGCTAATAACCTTCTCACTTATTTTTTTCAGTTCAACTCTTTCATTTCTTTTAATGTCAAGTGTGCTCTAGTGGCATTCAAAGCTATATTTTAATTACGTTAAAATATTTGTCAATAAAAAAATAATTAACCCCTTAACTTGCATTTTAGAAGAATAAACTTGACATAAGTAAAAGTGAAAATGTTGAATACGAAAGTAAGTAAGAAGGTTGTTAACATTCTCTTGAAGTTCTAGAAATAATTTCCCTAAATGGATATGGCCTTTCAATCTTTATGTATTAATTGAAAAAGTGTTAAAAATATCGACCATTCAAACTACTAATGTGTATAATTTCATAGGCTTTCGTGAATTGTTTATGTAGCATGCGTGGAGCTTACGTTTTTTATTTGAGGATACTAATATTGTGAGAAAATTAGAACGTTTTATCGCCTTATTGGAAAGTAAAACAACACTACAAATTGTATATGCAATTGAGTAATATCAAATTTTTAGCCTAAATTTACAAATTATATAATGTGGGACCATTAAAAAATAAACACGTTAATCAATACATAAGTAATAACTTAATTATCAATAATCACGTCGTATGGTTACAAAAATTTAGTTTAAAAGTTGATCTTCCTAAACTACCCTTTGCAATTAGTTCTAGGGATGTGATATCCACACACCCCATTTTACTTCTTACACACCTTTTGAATTTTTGGCCGTCGGATCGGATGAATTGAAGAAGATAAACGAACAGAAATTATCAAAATGTATGTGAGAAGTAAAATGAGATGTGTGGATAGCACATCTCTAGTTCTATTGGTCAACGATGTAAATGTTGCATCCTATTAAACGAACGACGTGAAATTAAGCGTCGCTTTGCGTTCTCACCGACCGGGCCTATTGGGCAATTTCGAAGCGGTCCACCGAGAAATTTTTTTTATAGCCGTTAGAAAGAAAGAGCTCCCTTACATTTAGACCGACGGCTCAGATTCACTCAATTCAAACTTCAATGCAATCAAAACACTATCCTCACAAATCCCTCCGGTCCTATAAACAAACGGTCTCCTCCCTCTCTTGCTCTCTGAGATCTTCGCCTAAAACTCACAACCTTCTCTCTCTCTCTAGAACTCGCGTTCTTGCTGTGACTCGATTCCATGGAAGGTACTCTCCTGAGTGTCCTCTCTCTCTCTCTCTCTCCCCAATTATTTCTTGTTTTTGATTTAATTTCTTGTTAAATCGTTGAGCGAGCGGCGTAATAATAGCGAATTTTTCCGCTTTAATTCAGATCAAGCGGTGGAAATGTTCCCCAAAAACTGCAAAGACTTCGTTGCGAATCATGACTCCAAGCCCTCTTCGACCTCTGAAGCAGGTTCTTTTTGTTTTATTTTATTCAATTTGCCCACTTTTTAATTTTTTGAATTACGAGAAAGTGTTGAATTTGAGGTTCGGATTCGATTATTACTGCTTCTTCTAGTTTTAATTTTGTTTTCCCGTCCAAGAAAATGTAGAATCGGGAAATTTTCTGATTCAATTTCATCCCTCTTTTTCTTGAGTTAAAACTTAAAACCCGATTACAATACAGTTGGACAGTGACGTGAGCGACAAAGGTGGGTAATTTCAGAAATTCTTGGTTTTTTAATCTTTAATTTTCTGAAAGAAACTGGGAAACTTTTCAAGTATGCGTGTACTTGTTTGTTTTTGTTCACATTTCTCAGTTTGTTTTTGTTACATTTGTCGTTATATTTCAAGTATGCGTGTACTCGTTTATTTGACTATCCGGTTCGCATGAGATCATGTGGCGACTGGTAATGAAAACTTATATTCAGCTGAATGTCGATGTACAAGTTTGGTTATGGAATCCCTTTTGTAATTTTGCATGTTCAAAGTCGAACATGGGATTGAAGATAGATATTATTCTGTGAATATATAACTTTGAAATCGGACAAAAACCTTTTCTTGAGTCTTGATCTGCGCCATACCACTGCCTTGTTTACTAGTTTAACTCACAATTTAGGTGTAAATAATTTGTTGCAACATCACCTAATGTCGTCTTCACCCCGGGGCCGATTTTTTTGGCCTCTAGGGTTCCTCATCAGTAAGAATTTTGCTCTACGGTTATTCTAAGTGTAAGTAGTAAATATATCCGAAAATGCCGCACGCTTTAATGGTCTTGGACCAATCCATTTTTCTTAAGGAAGCAAAGCTGTAAGGCGCATGTTGGAGGGAAGGTTTCTTCATTAGATGGTGTTGAGGTCATTGTCTATTTATGGACGTACATTACACCCTGTTTTTGAGTGAAAAAGGTGACGTATTCATATACTTGCATGATACGTGTAAACAAAGAAAAAGAAATATGAGCTTGTCCACAATCTAACTTTGTATCATCTGATTTGACTATCAAAATTCAGGTAATTCTTTAATCCAGCATTGTGTTTTGTTAACGTCGCTTTGAGGAAAAGCTCAGAATGGTGATTGGAAGCATTTGTATTTTCTTTTTGTTTTGAATATTTCGACAAATTCACTAAACGTTTTTGGTTTTGTTCTCATGATTTAGGATTTGAAGAGAAGTCAAGCTCAGTACAAATTCCTTTCCGGACCCTGCAGTTCTAAACACCATTCAGCTGCTAAGTGAGCCTTTTGTTTTAATTACTCACAATTATTTTCTAACTTTCCTTCTCTTTTTAATTGTAATTTGTTGTTTCTGGATATACAAATGCAGAAGCTTCATCGGAATTGCCCTGGTATGCCTTCTAAAGACTCACTTTATAACTGCTGCTTGCTGTGACTGTGCTTAGAAACATGCATAGGAGTTAACTGCTAGATAAACATGATTATGAATGATCTTAGAGACTTAGCAATTCAATGATAGGCTAGGAACCCATAGCTGCTTGTCTGCTTTGACTGTCCTCTGCATGAAATTTGATTGCATTGAACTGCTTAAATTTTTTGCAATATGATAGTCTTAGAACTCCTGTGGTTGATGTGAATGAATGAATTGCTGCTGGATGCAGGATCCAGTTTTTCCTTATTTTCCTTGCACATCTTAGATGAAATAGGGACACAATTTTTCTTTATTTGCCTTGCACGTCTTAGATGAAAGAGGGTCGCCTTGTATGACCTGATTGCAACCTGCAAAAGGCCAGAGTTTTCCAATCAATAACCTGTTTTTATCAACTCAGTTTTTCACAACAGAAGTTTCTCCAAGCAAAAATTTGCTTTGAAAAGATAAGAATTTTATCCAACAAAACAAATGCTTTTTCGAATTAAAAACACACTTAGGCAGACAAGAATTTTATTGCAAGCAAGGATTTTCAACTAGTATTATTGAAAGAAAACAAAACTGAAAGCAAAATGTATTTTTGTTGGATTTTTTCAAGTTAGTGTTAGAAAATTGGGCTGCCTCCCGATAAACGCTTTAACTATGTCTATAGTTAGATGTAGTAGAAGTTTGATGGTCAACTCACTAGTTTCTTCAGAGTCATTGACTCGTGTGCAACATCGTATGATGACTCCAAATATGGTTTCAACATTGTATGATCATTCACTTTGAATGTGTTGCCACTTTACTCATTTATAATGTCGATAGCCCCATGAGGATAAACCTCTTAGTAACCCAGCGTTGCTTGTTCTAGCTGGATTTCAACTTCTCTGAAAACAACTTAAACCTTGAATTAAACAACAACACTTTTTGCCCTGGTTGAAATGCTTTTATAAATTTGATTGTCATGAAACCCCTTAGTTTTCTCCTTGTAGATCGGTGCACTTTCAATATGCCTCATTACGAATTTTGTCTAGCTTGTTGAATTGCAATTTACGCTTATCACTAGCAGAATCATAGGCAAAATTTAGCTGTTTGATAGCCCAATAAACCTTATGCTCAAGCTCCATGTAGATGACAAGCTTTCCCACAAATGAACTAAAAGGGGAACATCTCAATCAGAGTTTTATACATTGTTCTGTAAGCTTATAGAGCATCGTTTAATTTCGATTCCAGTCCTTGCAAGTGAAGCTGACTATTTCTCTAGGATGCCCTTTATCTCTTTGTTGGAATCTTTAACCTGCTTAGATAGAGAGATGATATGTAGTGGCTACACAATAGGTGATCCCATATTTCACAAGGAGTGCAACATAAGGCTTATCCAAGAAGTGCATACATTCATCGCTGATAATAGCTCTTGGAATATCGAAATGCAAATAAATCATACCTTGGAGGAAGTTCAGGAACACTGACTTTGTTAGTAAGTGCTGCAATTGCCTCGAACCACTTAGAAACGTATCCCATAGCCACAAAAATGTATTGGTTCCCATGGGATGATGGGAATGGTCCCATGAAATCAATGCCCCAAACATCAAAGAATTCAATAACCAGAATACTCTGTTGCGACATCTCATTTTGCTTGGACTGATTGCCCACTTGTGGACAATGATCACAAGCTTGACACCAATTATTTGCATCCTTGAAAAGTGAAGTCCAAAACAACTCACTTTGCAAAATCTTAGTTGCTGTCCTCTTCGGCTCAAAGTGTCATCCAAACGCATAGTGATGGGCAAATTTCAAAATATGGTGTTAACGTTGTGCACTTTTAGACCCACACAATGGCGCATATGAAAGAAAAAACCTAAGGCTCAAGGCGTTCATAGAAGGCTGCCTCGAGCACTCGAGCCGACTAAGACAAAAAGGGAGTTTCCCTCAATTGCATAGAACACTGACAGCTTTATAGCAAAAGTCTCCAAGGGCATAACTACTCAAGTGCCATTTAGACTATGTGGTGGCTCGTAGTCAGCAAGATGCTTAGTATGAGACGTAAAGGTGGTCAAGATAATGCTCGACGAGATGGGGTAGAGTAACCAAGGTCCGAGTGAGACGCTTGGCTCTTTTAGTCCTAAAAAAACATGCCACCCTGACTGGGTAAACTTCATTCCACTAATGAGAGCTTACTCGAATAGGTGGAAAGGTGTCAGTGAGTTAGTACAAGTTGTTGGTGCATTAAATGCCAATTTGAAAGGCTCCAAGATTGAAAGGCCTATATGAAAAGATTAAAACCTCATTTAATATTTGGGTCGGACAAGAGAAGAGAAAAAAATGATTGTATGAGTTGAGTGCTATTTAGTCTTAAAGCCTATTATGAGAATACAATGGCCATAGCCTAGTTTTGAGTCTATTTTGTTTCAGTCCATATCCTAAGCCCACATCGAGGATTTAATTAAGTTTGTTAACCTTACAATTTTGAACGTTCAATATTTTGTCTGTCGATTCAGAATTCCACATACCATACTCACAGATAATGAGCAAACTGGTACAATTTTGAACGTTCACTATCCCTGAAGTCACAGACTGGTAAAAGGAACTCGGCATTCGCCACCTCACTTCTACTCTACAATACACGCAAAGCAATGAGCAAACAGAAGATTTGGCACCGTCTACGGGAAACACATATGCTTTGGTTGCATTTTCTACGCTGTTATCTTTGGGTTAGTTTGTAGTCCACCAAGCAAGATGACCCACAGTCCCTAGCTGACACACCAAAGAAGAAGACGAGAAGAGACGACTAGGCTTATGAGGAAAAGATATGATATACTTGTTGGTGTCGGAGAAATGAACAAGGTGGGGAGTCTCCTCCATGCCTAAGACACCGTACTCCAGGAGAAGCATGACGACCTCCTAAAATAAATCAACCAAACAAACGAGAAGATCGACAACACATCTAAGAGAGGGGCTTGTTCTCCCTTTCGGATGTCAGAAACCAAGGGGCAAAAATGCTTGTGAATTAACAAGAAACTTAGAGCAAAGGAAGACGCTGGATACTCGGGACGACGGAGCGAGAGTCGTCGAGCAAGTGCTGGGAGGCTCGATCGGAACCCTGGTCTGCCCTCCCAACCCGATAAGCATCATAAGTGGGGATCGGCTTTGAGACATTGATCGATTATATATCCAGATTCAATAACGAGTTCACTAGATGCATAGGATGTGATAAGGTAACGACATATAATGCCCTCATGGGGGGATTTGCTGAAGGTGATTATGATTTGGTAGATAGGAAGGTGATCTACACTTTGTTTGAAAGATCTTCACTATCGAGGAATTCTGACCGATCTAGGGAATAATTATCCCCGAGCATTATGAAAGGCAATTTCGCACACTTACTCGGTCGTAGATGATGCTAGTGATAAAGTTACAGGGGCAGAAATGGTCAAAGGTGATTCAGCGTTGGCAAGAGTGTGATATACGTCATAAGTTTTCAAGATTGAGGTGGCAACCAAGCAGTTCGTACAAACGCTCAGAGGTCACCTATACCAGATCCCAATACTTGTTTAATGGTCATAATCTCTCGAAAGGGGTGCAAACGGCTTGTTGAATAAAAAGACTATGGAAATTAACCAAGGAAAAGACATTTTGTAAGCATATAAGGAAGTGAAATGGGAAGAAGAACTTCCTCCAGCCTGCAGATCAATGGCAAGGGCAACTTGTTTATGGACGCTCCCCGAAGAATCCCCTTACAAATCTTCCTGAATGAGTTGATCTCTTGGGGTAAGGCATCACTCGAGCGAGATACCATTATGGTGGTTGAACTTGGCCAGTCTCTTAAGAACTAAGGTTTCTGGCTCATTTCCAATCGGCGCTTGATCGAGGATTTGCTCTTGCTAGTTCTTAGAATGGTTTTTACACAGAGACCAAAGAAGGCCTTGAGCATAACGCCCGACCTATTCTTACCAACCTTTTTTTTTTTGCCTATAGCTCGACGGGCAATATGCTAGCAAAGTACAAATGAGTTATAAATGAATAATTAGAAGTGAGTCCATGCAATTTGAGAGACCATGCAATTTACCTCTTTGAAGGATGATCGGTCGGAAACCTAACGCTAGTGGAAATTTCTGTAGAAGAGAAATAAGTGATGACAATCAACTGAAGCTCTTACTCCTTAGAGCTTAGAACAGTCAACTTCAAAGAAAAAAAGGGGAAGCTGTATTTAAGTTAGAAAACTCATAACTTACTACATGACACTAAGATACGAATGAGGCTGACTATGTTGTTACAACATTTATTCCTAAAGTACCTAGCAACCCGATCGTCTGTCGCTTCTACCTTAGTCGAGCTTTTCCAGTTGCAACTTATAAGGAACTATCTATCCTTGTAGGGTCGTTGATTTGATGGGTTGTCGACAAATAGTAGACAAGACCCGAGGACGTGGCAGAATCCAGCCAATACTGTTTTGTAGTTTATAATAGTTTCAGATAAGGGGCAAAGCGATGGTCAATTTTGAAAAATCGGTGTGGGTTATCACACGATGGAGGAATGAGTGCAAAGGAACCGAATGCCAGATTTGAAAAACTCATCAGAAAAGGCCATTAAGTCATGTAGCGGTTGGCTAAGTTTTTCCCCCGTAATCCAGGTTAGGAGGATGACATTAAACAGGATGTTAAACCAATGCCTCAACTCTTCTAACTAAGCACTCATGATCGAAACTGGGACTTGTAATGCGCAGTGCTCGAATGCTTTAGGCGAGCCTACATCTCCCATTTTGCTGAGGTCTACCAGGTTAAAATAGTACTCCAAGTCTTATTCACAATAACTGAAGGTAGACCATTCCTCAAGAACAGACGCAGTAGGAGAATTCGTCAAGTCCATTATTGGCAGTTAGGTTTGTGGCCGGTGAGGAGGAATAAAGGATGGCCCAATTAGAGGCTCATCAAGCGTCTCAAAAGAACTAACAAAATTGGTGAAGTTGGCCGTGTCATTACCAACTAACTGACATTCAATTATGCCATTATGATATGCAACAGAACGATACGCCAATTGAAGGATAATCAATATCGAATTTGGTTCTCCTTGACCTTATCGCTGAAAACAAAATAAGGCATTAAATTAATAATACTAGCACTTAAAGCACTTTTAAAATCATAATTTCCAATATGCAAGAAATTGTGAAACTCCCTATATTTTTCTTTTTCAATGGCAGCTTGTGTAGTAAAACTGCAATGCATTGTTCCGTTATAATCACTTTCTCGAAGTCCACAAGTTTCTTTGCATATGAAGGAATCATCTTTATATGCAACATGTTGATTTAAGCATTGATCAATGTTTGCATGAAGTTCTTTAATTGCTAATCTTATACCTTCAGTTTTAACCTCTCGAGGTATGGAATAGGTGGTTCATAAACCCGCCAGGGGTATGAAATTTGCAAAAGTCCCTTCCCACGAACCCGAGTTTCTTTACATTCTTACCAGTGGTATCCATGCTCGGCTGCCAAGTTGTTAAGCTGGCAGAGTGCCGCAGAATCACTTGGAGAACAAATTAGTTAGCGCCCAACTTTTGAAGTACACTTAAGGGGTAAGCTGATAAGGGAGATTATGGAATGGATTGAAGCAGAATTGGAGCCCAAGGTATGTGTTCTAAAATGTAGCACAAATATCTTTTGATGAATGATTGCACAAATGGAGAACAAAAGCAACAACCCTCATTTTCCTTTGTATTGGCCATTCTCTACTCTCACTTTGAAACCAAAAGGATGTTGCCTTAAACCCTAACGCCACTCACGTATGAAACAGAAAAGGCCAAACAAATAAGCTGCTAAGCTTATAAAATTAAAAGGCTCAATAGGAATGAGTACCCAAACAAAAGTAGCAACAAACCAGTGCCTGAGTGTGTTTTTGATCCCCCGCTTCCATACCCCAAAAGGTCAAATGAAGCTACCATTGTTGGATGCTATAAAAAGGATTCTTCATATGCAAAATTTTTTAAGGACACATGTCGAGAAAGTGATTTTAACTGCACAATGCCGTGCATATTTTCTGCACAAGTTACCACTGATTTTGTCAATTCTTTCAAGACGCTCGATGAGCCTTTGATCGGGTTGTCCTTTATTCTGCCTTATCAGTCATAAACCCATAGTGGACTTGACGAATTGTCTTATTGCTTCTATTTTTGGTGAAGGGTCTACCTCTGGTTGTCACGAAGAAAACTTAGAGCATTATGGCGACTCAGTAGCCCTTAACAAAAAATGGGAGATGTAGGATTGCCCAACGCATCTGAGTGTTACGCATTACAAGTCCCCTAGGTTCGACTGTAGGTGTCTAGTTAGAAGAGTTGAGACATTGGTATAGCTTACATTTTAATGTCATCCTCCAAGCCCCAATTGCAAAGGAAAAAACCTAGTTGACCGCCATACTGTTGTGTGGTCTTTTCTACTAAGTTTTTCAAATATGGTGTTTGGTTGCCTTTGTCGGTTTTTCAAAGTCAACCATCGCCTTGTTTAACACTACAATAAACTAAGAAACATTCCTAGCCAGATCAGATTCCACCACGTGCTCAACATTTGTCTAAGTAGAAGTGAGTGGCAATTGGGAGAGCTTGACTAGGTAGAAGTGATAGACGCTCAAGTTGCTAGGTGTTTTAGGAATAAAAGTTGTAACAACATAGTTTACCTCTTTCATATCCTAGTGTTTTGTAGTTTGTTATGAGTTTTCAAACTTAAATACAACTTCCCCCCTTTTTTCTATGTAGTTGACTAATCTAGACATATCTCTTTCTCCGAAGAGGAAAAGCTTCAGTTGGCAGCCATCACTTCTTTGTCTTCTACAGAAATTTCCATTACCCTTATCCTAATCAACTTTTGTTTTTGAGCCTTCTAAAAGGTAAATTGAATGGACTCACTTTTGTTCATTTCTAACTCCTTTGTACTTTGCCAAGTAGATTGTATGTCGAACTATGGGGAAAAAGAGTAAGTCGCCAAGAATTGGTCAATGTAGAGCACCCTTTCAAGCGCTAGTAGAAGCAAATCCTCATCTCATTTGAGAATAGAAGGGTCGGGTTCTATCGCTATGATGGTAGCTTGCTCGCGAAACGCCCTCTCTAAGAAATCGAACTGCAAAGGGATCCTCCGCGGATGATGTAGATGTGTGTCAAGGGGAACGCCTACGAGCAAGTAGCACTTGTCATTGCCTTTAATCTGCAAGCTAGAGTAAGTTCTTTTTCCCATTTCATTTCCGTGTGCTTAAGAATCGTTTTTTCCTTCGTTAATTTTCATAGTCTTTTCCCTCACAGGCTCTTTTTGCTCAGTACCGGAGGCTTTAACACCTTTTCTCCGAAAAAAAGCTGAGTGTCCAACTTGAGCTAGACCTAAGAGGCTTCAAGATGCCTACGCAGCTAAGGAGATGGAGAGGCAGAGATCAGCTCCATAAAGTAACTCCACTTTAAATAAATCTTCATCAGTATAATCACATGATTAAGACTAGTAGCTAGAATCTGGAGCATTTTAGCAAACATTAGAGAAAAATACCCAGTTCTATCGTTGCTCCAAAATCTTTTGGCAAACTCTGAAACATGATTTATAAAAAAAAGTTTTAAATAAGAGACATTTTTTTTTCTTTTCTCACCTCTCAATATATGCTACTAGATCAATTCTTTGGATCCTTTTTTTACTTCAAATGGAACAAACAAAGATAGAATCAGACTGATTCCCTAAATGCCTTTCTGGATATTCCTTAATGCTACAAGATCCATTCTTTCTTTTTTCTTTTACAAATGGTTAGAACTTCTTCAAGGTCCGAAAGTTCGCTTATGGAGACTAGCTTCTACAGCTAGCACTTGGACTTGATAACTTGGAGGACCGTCAAAACAGTAAAAAAAGAGTTCTTGGCTAGAGCAAAGGAACGAGCACTTGGGGAGGCAGTTGATCAAACTTCACTTCTAAGGCAATCGGGAAACAGAAAGCTATTCCAATCGTCGCTTGGCAAAAAGCTTACCATCAAACTTCGCTTCTAAGGCTATGTGGAGTTTTACAATAAGGTGGAGAAACCATCATTCTGACTAGTAGCTAGAATTTGGAGCATCTTAGCAGACATTAGAGAAAAATACCTAGTCCTATCGTTGCTCCAAAATCTTTTGGCAAACTCTAAAACATGATTTATAAAAAAAATGTTTTAAATAAGAGACATATTTCTCTCAGTATATACTATTAGATCAATTCTTTGGATCCTTTTTTTTACTTCAAACGGAACAAACAAAGATAGAATCAGATTGATTCCCTAAATGCCTTTCTGGATATTCCTTAATGCTACAAGATCCATTCTTTCTTTTTTCTTTGACAGATGGTTAGAACTTCTTCAGGGTCCGAAAGTTCGCTTATGGAGACTAGCTTCTACAGCTAGCACTTGGACTTGATAACTTGGAGGACCGTCAAAACAGTAAAAAAAGAGTTCTTGGCTAGAGCAAAGGAACGAGCACTTGGGGAGGCAGGTGATCAAACTTCGCTTCTAAGGCAATCGGGAAACAAAAAGCTATTTCCAATCGTCGCCTGGCAAAGAGCTTACCATCAAACTTCGCTTATAAGGCTATGTGGAGTTTTACAATAAGGTGGAGAAACCATCATTCTGACTATGATATGGATGTCTGGGATGAAGATGATAGCTCTGAGCAAGACGGGGAGGAAAAAAAAATAGAGTTAAAGAAACCCTCATCGAGTTTGCCACTCCCAAAGCCTCGGAGCGTACCCAAGTGAGTAGTTGAGCCCTCTAGTGATCCTCTTACCGAGCGAAGTCTTATTCTTCGATCCCACCTGTTGGGAACATGCCAATCAATTCTTATTCTCCATACTTAGCAGTCACAGTTTCTTTCGCCGTTGACTCTGCAGTAGTAGTCAGTCAGTCCAGACTAGCCGTAGACTCTTTGGTTGTTTGCCTAACAATCACAACTGCAGTTGACTAGAGCAGACTAACCCCCTCAACATAATTTTTGTGCTTTTAATTTTTAAGTGTTTTGTGGCAAAACGAAAAACTTTAAGTTTGTAATAAATTTTTAAGGGTCATTTTAAATATTTATATGAAATGTGTTTTCCTTGATCCTTTAAGTGGTTTGGGTGTTTTATAGGACGTGGATTATTCTTAGTCATGACAATGATGATTGGTTTAAATTTCTGAGAAATTAGTGGTTAGACAGATGTGTGTGTGCAAGCTTTTTAGTGTAAGGGGGGAGCAATATGGAAAGTTTGTTTTTTCAACAAACTTCTTTCTCTTTTTATACTAAGTAGAAACAAACTCTCCATGTCGAACCATTTACACCCATAGAGAGTTCAAGTAAGGACTCTATTTACAATCAGCAGTTTTGATGTTCCTACCGCTTTGATATGGCTCGACCAACGTGATGCCTCTACACCATTTAACTAGCTTATGATAAAAATGCAACTTCTTTCAAGGCAATCGTTCTTCCAAAAAAACTCACTCATTTTACTTTGGGTACCTTAACGACTAGTTGTGGGTCTCTATACCATTTTTCGTTATGATATTCTACCATCTTTTCTCTGTTTTCTCAACCTGCTTACCTTTAGGTTCGAGTGCTTGCTGCCTCTGGATCCTTATCTTGTTTAGTTGTTTGGCTCGGGATTAACTGGTTGTCTTACGAAGCAAATCCTTAAAGGTCTTGGGGGGGGGGGAATTCCGAGTCAGATAAACGTAAAAATTACCTTCATCACATGCTATGCATCTGGTATACTTTTTGTTGAATTTGGACATATAATTGCTCAGGGATTCATCCATATCCTGTTTCACTGAGGCAAGGTCAGTCCGTGTGTACTGCCTCTTAAGATGATCATATAGGTGTCCAGGTAAACTTATCTCAATCTTGAGAAATTTGTATGGACTATAAGGCTATTTGCTTAACCCAACTATGGCAGCAGCTCCCATGAGGATAGTAAAAAATAGCCTACATTTGGTACTGTTGTTTTCTCGACCCTTGGTAGCATATATGAACCCATTGAGATGGTCATATAGATCAGAAAGCCCTTCGTAGCTTCGCATCTTAAACACTCGAGTGTCCTTGCTCGTCGGCTTGTCGATAGGTCATTGGAGAATGGAAGTGACCCTTTATCTTTAGAATAATCAAGGTTCTTTGGTTTGAATGATTGTTCAATATCTCCAAGCATCCCACATGCTTTTAATTCCTTACCCATAACTTCTCTCAGGATGTTTCTTAGGTCGAGGGGGCCAATCAGAGTTCCCGTCGAGCCTCCCAGCTCTTGCTCGACGACTTTCACCCCTTTGTCCCAAGCATCCTCCCCTTCTCTAAGCTTCTTGTTGACATCCTAGGGAAAAAACGAGCTTTTCCCTTAAATGTGCTGTCGATTTTCTTGTTAGTTTTGTTGATTTGTTCTATAAGGTCGTCATGCTTCTACTGAAGTAGGGTGTTTTACGTGTGAAGGAGGTTCCCCACCTCATTTATCTCTCCAACACCAGCAAGCATGTCATTCATCTTTTCCTCACAGGTGGCGAGTCTGGTCATCTCTTCTCGTCTTCTGCTTCGGCGTGTCGGCTCGAGACTGCTAGTCATCTTGCTTGGTGGTCTACAAACTGTGGAGCAAATATAGATGGGTAGAAAACACAACCAAATCGTATGTGTTTCCCAATGACAGTGACAAAGCTTCAGCTTGCTTGTTGCTTTGCTAATATTGCAAAGTAAAAGTGAGGTGGTGAATGCCGAATTCCTTGTACCAGTCCGTAACTTCAAAGCTGGTGAACTGCAGTCCATTATCTGTAAGTATGGTGGTATGTGAAATTTTGGATCGACAATTGTTCTTCCAAAGAAAGGATTGAACACTCAAAATTGTAAGGTTAATAAACTTAATTAAATCTCTCGTGGTGGGCTTAAGATATGGAATGAAACGAAATGGACTCGAAGATATAAGCGATTCGGTCCTCAAAATTTGGTTACATCCATTGTATTGCACATAATGTCACTTTAAGACTAAATAGCGCTCGACTCTTACTCGTCTAACCCCGATATTGGATAAGGTCGTAATATCTTTATATAGGCCTCTTAATCTTGGAGCTTCTCAAATTGACATTCAAATGCGCCAACAAGTTGTACGAACTCACTAACGTCTTTCCACAGCTAAGCTCTCGTCAGTGAAATGACATTTTTGCAACCGAGGTAGCATGCCTTTTTAGGTCTAGGTAAGCCGAGCTTCCCACTTGGACCTTGGTTACACTACCCCTACATAGTCCAAATGGCACTTAAGTAGTTCTGCCCTTGGAGACTTCTGCCATAAAGCTGTTAGTTTTCTCACGTGTTCCGTGCGATTGATGGCAACTTTTTTTTTGTATTAGGCGGCTCAAGTGTTCGGGGCGGCCTTCTATGAACCCCTTGAGTCTTGGGCTCTTAGGTCTTTCTAAGCCTGGGCCATTGGCCTAAACACGCCCAACGTTAATGCAATACTTATATCAAACCATTCGACGGTGTGTTCCAAAAAAGGAGCAGGAAAATGTTTTTAAGCTTGCCTATCAATATGCATGTGGAGGACACTTTAGGCCGAAGAGGACAAGAACTAAGATTTTGCAAATTGGGTTGTTTTGGCCTTCACTTTTCAAGAATGCAAATAATTGGGGTCAAGTTTGTGATTGTTGTCCACGAGTGTGCAATCAGTCTAAGCAGAATAAGATGTCGAAACAAAGTATTCTGGTTGTTGAATTATTTGATGTTTGGGGCAGTCATCGTCCCATAGGAACCAATACATTCTTGTGGCTGTGGAATACATTTCTCAGTGGTCTTGAATTTCCTCCAAGGTATGATTTTTTTGCGTTTTCCAAGTGCTATTATCAACGGTGAAGGTAAGCATTTCTTGAATAAGCTTTTTGCTGCACTCCTTGCAAAATATGGGATCACCCATTGTGTAGCCACTGCGTATCATCCTTAGACATCTAGGCAGGTTGAAGACTCCAACAGAGAGATAAAGCAGATCCTAGAGAAAACAGTCAACACCACTTGCAAGGACTGGAGTCTAAAATTAAAGGATGCTCTCTAGGCATACAGAACAACGTATAAAACTCTGATTGGGATATCTCCCTTTCAGCTCATATATGGGTAAACATGATCCACCTATGGAGCTAGAGCATAAGGCGTATTGGGCTATCAAATAGCTAAATTTTGCCTATGATTCTGCTGGTGATAAGTGTAAATTGCAACTCAACAAGTTAGACGAAATTCATAATGAAGAATATAAAAGTGCGAATATCCACAAGGAGAAAACTAAGGGGTTTTATGACAATCAAATTTAGAAAAGAGTTTCAACCAAGTTAGAAAGTGTTATTGTTTAATTCAAGGTTGAAGTTGTTTCTAGAGAAGTTGATGTTCAACTGGAACGGCCAACACTGGGTTACTAAGGTTTATCCTCATGGGGTTGTCGACATTATTAATGAGTAAAGTGGTAACACATTCAAGGTGAATGATCACAAGTTGAAACCATATATGGACCCTACGTACGATGTCACACACAAGTCAATGATTCTAAAGAAACAAGTGAGTTGACCATTAGACTTCTAGTTATAGAAATTAACTAAAGCATTTATTGGGAGGGTATTTTTCTAACACTAATGAAAAAATTCTTGTTTGCAATAAAATTCTTGTTTGCCTAAGTCTATTTTTAATTCGAAAAAGCA
The DNA here is from genome assembly GCF_041283825.1 of Pyrus communis. Taxonomy (NCBI): domain Eukaryota; kingdom Viridiplantae; phylum Streptophyta; class Magnoliopsida; order Rosales; family Rosaceae; genus Pyrus; species Pyrus communis. The sequence continues at coordinate 9,036,912 of NC_142581.1, read as the reverse complement.
TTTGTTTTGTTGGATAAAGTCTTATCGTTTCAAATCAAATTTTTTGCTTGGAGAAACTTCTATTGTGAAAAACTGAGTTGATAAAAACAGGTTATTGATTGAAAAACTTTGGGCTTTTACAGGTTGCAATCAGGACATACAAGGCGGCCCTATTTCATCTAAGACGTGCAAGGCAAATAAAGAAAAACTGGATCCTGCATCCAGTAACAATTCATTCATTCACATCAACCACAGCAGTTCTAAGACTATCATATTGCAGAAAATTTAAGTAGTTCAACGCAATCGAGTTTCCCATAGAGGACAGTCAAAGCAGACACTTATGGGGTTCCTACTCTTGTTTATCTAGCAATTAACTCTTATGCTTGTTTCTAGGCACACTCACAGCAAGCAGTAGTTATAAAATGAGTTTTTAGAAGGCATACCAGGGCAATTCCAATGAAGCTTCTGCATTTGGATATCTAGAAACAACAAATTACAATCAAAGAGAGAAGGAAAGTTAGGAAATAATTGTGAGTGATTAAAACAAAAGGCTCACTTAGCAGTTCAATGGTGTTTAGAATTGTAGGGTCCGGAAAGAAATTCGTAGTGAGCTTGACTTCATCAGACTTGGCAGTATATGCTCTCTCTTGAAATCCTAAAGCATGAGAACAAAACCAAAAACGTTTAGTGAATTTTTCAAAAGATTCAAAACAGAACGAAGATACAATGCTTCCAATCACTTTCTTCCTCAAAGTGATTGTAACAAAACACTATGCTGGATTAAAGAATTACCCGAATTTTGTTAGTCAAATCAGATGATATAAATTTAGATTGAGAGCAAACTCATATTTCATTTTCTTTGTTTACACGTATCATGCATTTATGAAAATGTCACCATTTTCACACAAAAACAGGTATGTACGTCATAGACAGTGACCTCAACATCATCTGCTGCAGAAACCTTCCCTCCAACATGCGCCTTACAACTTTACTTCCTCAAGTAAAATGGCTTGGCCCAAGATCATTAAAGCGTGCAGCATTTTCAGATATATTTACTACTTACACTTAGAAGTTTGAACTCTAGAGCAAAATTCTTATTGGTGAGGCTAAATAAAATCGGCCCTGGGGTGAAGACTACATTAGGTGATGTTGCAACAAATTACTTACACCTAAACTAGTAAACAAGGCAGTGATAGCACCTTGTCTGGCGCAGATCAAGACTCAAGAATAGATTCTTGTCCGATTTCAAAGTTATATGTTCACACAGAGAAATGTGAACGAGAACAGTAAGGATACCTCAGTCATCTGCTTCTGCCTGCATGACACAGCAGCTGTGGAGTGTGGAGAGAGGATTATAAATTTGCTTGGCTCTAGAAAAAGCAGCCTGAAAATGTATAACCACAGAAAGCATTAATTCTGTACTTCAGAAGCGGAACCACTTTGAATGAAACTTAGAGCGGATGGGGTGAAGGTCTACCTGCACATATAACCACTTTGTCCTGTCCAAACGCCATGGGGTTGTGATAATACCGGCACAATCTCAACACCTGAAGACTCCCAGTCCTTAAATCTATCCTGTATGACATTACAGGAACACGAAGTCGAAGTAATCAAAGTCATAAATTGAATTGGGGAAATGAAACAAAATAAACAAACAGAAATTCGTGGTTTATATATACCTGATACGCCAGTTGAGATCATCTGGACAACTGGAAGGACCATCCGACATGGAGAACCTTGTTAACATGGCTAATCTCACCAATAATATAATCAGAATCTCACTCGACGGGTTTGGTAGCAATATCAGGAGTACATTCTGAAAATAATGATATAATCAGAGCCTGACTTCAACTACTCAATTGAAATTCACAATGTAACAGTTTAGTTGAAAAGTTTCCCAATTTCCTTTAAGAAAATTAAAGATTAAAAAACCAAGAATTTCAGAAATTACCCACCTTTGTCGTCACTGTCCAACCGTGTTGTAATCGGGTTTTAAGTTTTAACTCAAGAAAAAGAGGGATGAAATTGAGTCAGAAAATTTCCCGATTCTACATTTTCTTGGACCGGAAACAAAATTAAAACTGTAAGAAGCAGTAATAATCGAATCCGAACCTCAAATTCAACACTTTCTTGTAATTCAAAAAATTAAAAAGTGGGCAAATTGAATAAAATAAAACAAAAAGAACCTGCTTCAGAGGTCGAAGAGGGCTTGGAGTCATGATTTGGAACGAAGTCTTTGCAGTTTTGGGGAATATTTCCACCGCTTGATCTGAATTACCACTCGCTCGACGATTTAACAAGAAATTAAATCAAAAACAAGAAATAATTGGGGAGAGAGGACACTCAGGAGAGTACCTTCCATGGATCGAATCACAGCAAGAATGCGAGTTCTAGAGAGAGAGGGTTGTGAATTTTAGACGAAGATCTCAGAGAGTTAGAGAGAGAGAAAGGGACCGTTTGTTTATAGGATCGGAGGGATTTGTGAGGGTGGTGTTTTGATTGCATCGAGGTTTGAATTGAGTGAATCTGAGCCGTCGATTTAAATGTAAGGGAGCTCTTTCTTTCTAACGGCTATAAAAAATTTCTCGGTGGACCGCGGCCCAATGGACCCAGTCAGTGAGAAGTAAAAACAACGCTTAGTTTCACGTCGTCCGTTTAATAGGATGTAACCTTCACGTTTTTTTACCAGTAGAAGTAATTGCAAAGGTTACTATATGACGTGATTATTGGTAATTAAATTATTACTTAAGTACTGATTAACGTTTTTTTTTTTACTTGTGACACATTATAATAATTTAATCTAAAAAATTAATTTACATAGTATTACTAAATTGCATATGCACTTTGAAATGTGGTTCTAATTTCCAATAAGGCGATAAAACGTTCTAATTTTCACACATTAGTATCCTCAAATACAAAACATAAGCTCTACCCATGCTACATAAACGATTAACAAAAGCCTATGAAATTATACACATTAGTAGTTTGAATGGTTGATATTTTTAACATTTATTCGGTTAATACATAAAGATTGAAAGATCATATCCCTTTACGGAAATTATTTCTTCAACTCCAAAATAATGTTAACAACCTTCTCACTTACTTTCTACATACGTCAAGTAGATTCTACCAGCACGCAAGCTATTTTAATTATATTAACATTTTTGGGAATATTTTACCCGCCAAATAAGGACAAAGAAATAGTAATATGCATGTTTTAATAACATATTGAGTAATTATCGTTTCCAATTAATGACTAATCTACGCTACATATTAATAAAATTCTTTTTGTCAATCAAAAAAGGATAAAAATACATTTTTATCTTTTATTACAACAAAAAAAGTTAAGGACAGTAACTTCATTTCACAAAACAAATTTTACTATTTTTTGTTTAAACCTCACCTACACCCACAGGCGATTTTATCATTTCTAATTTTTTTTTAACTTCTCTCTCTCCACTCTCACGTTCTCTCTCACTCTTTCATCTCTTCTTCAATTTTAAAAATAAAAGTAAAAAGTTTCACACACACTTTGTGTGTGGGTATATATGAGTATAAATTAAATTTAGAGAACTTTAACAAAAAGCTTTCAGTATTGTTCACTTTAACGAAAAATTACATTTTTACACTAAAAAGTCAATCCTGGTACTATTCACTTTACCCTTTATTTTGTCATTATAGTTAAAACTCAAAGTTTTCAAGTCATTTTCATTAGTTTTCCTTTAAATTTATGGGTAGGAATAGAAGAGACAAAGTCAAGTTTTGTAGACAAACGTGGGGGAATCATTTAGGTGGAGATGGGCTTGCATGTTCTTAACATGAAACAAGCTATTATAAACTACATATTAATGAAAATCTTTTTATCAATCAAAAGAAGGTAAAAAGACTTTTCGCCTTTTACCACAACAAAAAAGTTAAGAAAAATAATGTAATTTCACAAAACTAAAAAATTTGTTGTTTTCATTTAAACCTCACCTAGAGGTGATTTTATCATCTCTAATTTATAAAATAAAAAAATAAATCTCTCTCCCTCTCTCCCCGGTTCTCTCTCACTTTCTTCCTCTTTCCTTCAATTAAAAAAATAAAATAAAACAAACAAACAAACAAACAAACGCCATTGAACCCCCTCAAGCTGCCTTAATACACCCCCTTAAGCTGAGCTTGGGATCAACCATTGAACCAAGTGGAAACTTGGATTTCAGATAACGAAACCGGCCTTTGGAGAAAGACTTGGTGTAAACATCAACCAATTGATCTTGGCTGCAAACAAACTGAACCTTGATGAGCTTAGCTAAGACTAATTCTTGAATATAGTGATAGTCGATTTCGATGTGTTTTGTTCTGGCATGAAACACCGGATTAGAAGCTAGGGAGATTGCAGAAATATTGTCACACCAGAGATTGGGAACTTGTGAGAGAGAGAAATCATTATCACGGAAAATTTTACAGATCCATGTAATTTTTGCAACAGTGTGGGCTAGGGACTGGTATTCAACTTCAGTAGATGAACGGGCAACAGTGGATTGTTTCTTTGCACTCCAACTAATAAGATTTGAACCTAGAAAGACACAAAAACCACTGGTGGAACGTCGATCAAATGTACATCCTACCTAGTCTGCATCTGAGAAAGCAGTGAGATGAAGAGAACCCTTTTTGAACCAAATTCCTTCAGATATAGTTCCTTTGAGATAACGAAGAACTCGTTTTGCAGCCTGCAAGTGTTGTTCTCGATGAACATGCATGAACTGGCAGATTTGATTTCTTGCAAATGAGAGGTCAGGACGGGTCCATGTTAAGTATTGCAGACCACTAACAATAGATTTGTACTCAGTAGGATTGGAGAGAAGATGACCCGTGTGATCAAGTTTTGTGGAACCAAGAGGAGTACAACAAGGATTGGCACAATCCATATTAGTTTTTCTCAGAAGATCCAGTAGATATTTGGTTTGATAAAGAAAGAGACCTTCAGCAGATCTATGAACTTCTAATCTCAGAAAATAGTGCAGTGGACCAAGATCTTTAACTGGAAAAAGAGTACTGAGCTTTTGAATGAACTAATTACACACAAAGGAACTTGAGCCAGGGACTAAGATGTCATTGACATAAACAAGAACAATGACTGGAGATGGATCTTTAAGAACAAATAATGAAGCATCAGAAAAAGATTGCACAAATCCAAATTGTAGGAAGGCTTGAAAAAGTTTGTCAAACCAAGCTCGGGGGGCCTGTTTGAGGCCATACAGAGATTTTCGCAATTGACAGACATGATGAGACTTGCTGGAATCAATGAAGCCAAGAGGTTGCTGCATGTACATAGATTCCTTTAAATCCCTATGAAGAAAAGCGTTACTGATGTCTAATTGCTTCAAAAACCAATTAAATTGCACTGCTAGTGATAGAAGAACGCGAATTGTGACAGGTTTAGCCGCGGGACTAAAAGTCTCTTGAAAATCAATGCCTTCTTATTGGTGAAACCCCTTTGCAACCAAGCGTGCTTTAAATTTGTCAACAGGACCATCAGGCTTCTTCTTAACTCTAAAAACCAACTTGCAACCGACAACATTTTGAGTAGGGGTGGGAGGTATTAATGTCCAAGTTCTTGTAGATTGCAAGGCATTAAATTCATCTTGCATAGTAGATCGCCAATAAACATGTTTAGATGCTTGCAGATATGTAGTGGGAACAACATCAATATCTACTGGAAGGGGATGCTTGGTAGCGGCATAGACTTTAGGCTTGTACATGCCAACTTTGGAACGAGTCACCATGGGATGAATGTTACGGGGAAGTACTTGAGAAGATGAAGTACTTGAAGATGTAGGATTCGATGCTTCTCCAATAAAATCAGAAGGTGAGACAGAACTGGAAGAATCAGGATTTTGTGATGCACCAATGATGGATCCTGAAGATGCAGATTCTGAGGAGATTCTCGATAGAGGAATAGAGAAATGTAAATCCATAGCAGGTGAATTAGAGGCTTGAACTGCAGCAGCTGGTTGAGAGAGAACTGCAGCAGCATGTTGAGAAATATATACTCGCCCAGTTTGAGGTTCAAGACACCTGTAGCCTTTGTGTTGTAAACTATACCCCAAAAAAATACAACTTTTGCTTTTAGGATCCAACTTGGAATGAACATAAGGCTTAAGCCATGGGAAACAATGGCAGCCAAATACCTTCAATCTAGAGTAATCTGCGGGTTTTTGAAAAAAGAGTTCCCAAGGAGATTGAGATAATCCAGATATTGGCAACCTATTGATAAGATACACAGCTATGGAGAAGGCCTCTACCGAATAGAGATGAGGTACATTAGATGCAACAAGTAAAGTTCGAGTAGTTTCCACAATATGTTGATGCTTCCTTTCTGCGCAACCATTCTGTTCGGGGGTATGGGGACAACTTAATTGGTGTACAATACCATGAGAACGAAGAAAATACTGAAATAGAGTACTAGTGAATTCACCCCTGAATCGGAGCGTACAATTTTGATTTTATTTCCAAGTAAGGTCTCTACATACTTTTTGAATACAACAAAAGTAGAATAGGCATTAGATTTGGCCTTTAAAGGAAACAACCAACTATAGCGACTGTAGTCATCTACTAACAACATATAGTACTTAAAACCACTAGGTGAGAGAACAGACGTAGGACCCCAAAGATCACAGTGAAGTAGTTGGAGACTGTGACTTGTAGTAGAACTTGCACATCCAAATGGAAGTTTATGGTTTTTAGCAAGAGCACAATCTGAACAAAAGAAATCAACAGTGGTCTTGCCTTGTACAACAAGATTATTTCTGGATAGAACCTTTTGAAACAATGAAGAAGATGGATGACCCAATCTGCGATGCCAAATCTTCACAGGTGCTTTGACCCTAATGAAAGCTGATGGGGATGAAATGACAGTGCTATTGAAACCTTGCAGAGGATAAAACCCATCTTCAACTTGGCCCCGCAAAAGCGTCTTCCCTGAAACACGATCCTTTACAGTAGATCTATCAGGGTCAAAAGTCACAGAACAATCATTATCTTTGAGAAATTGATAAGAAGACAATAAATTGTGCTTCATATGTGGAACATGTAGTACATTACCCAACTTGAAATCAGTATGAGGAGTATGTAAATATGAGGAACCAATATTTTTAATGGACAAACCTTTACCATCTCCGATATCGACTTTGTCTTCACCGGTATAGGGAGAGGAGACAGAAAGATTTGCAATATCATTGGTAATATGTGATGTAGCTCCAGAGTCCAGTAGCCAAGAGGGAGAGGGTTTGGAAGAATAATGAGCACATAAGGCAACAAGCTTGGCTGGTGGTACTCTTCCAAAGATGTCAGGATTCATCCTATCAAAACAGTCAATAGCTTCGTGGCTAGTGGAACCACAAATTTGACATGAATTCTTGGTGCCAGAAGAGGATGAAAAGCCTTGATAATTTGATCAGGAGCCTTGAGGATGATTTTAAGAACCACGATGATTACCATTGAAAGAGCCACGATTGGTATGGCGATTGCGATTGCCTCTGTTAAAGGTGCGATTCTGTCTCCCACGATTAGAGTTGTAATGGAAGGAAGATTGAAGTGGTGAAGAATATGCAGGCGTAGGCAGCAATGGTGCCTGAGAGTGAGCAGAGAATGCCTGAAATGGCTCAGTGACAGAAGAAGAACCAGTTTGCTTACGACGAGCCATGGATAATTCTTTTGTAAACAGCAGGCCATGTAATTCATCAAGAGAAGTAGAAGACAACCGAAGCATGATTGAGTCAATAAACGACTCAAATTCATCTGGTAGGCCATGAAGTGTCGCTGCAATTAGGTCTCGATCGGAGATAGGAACACCAGCGGCAGTGAGAGAATCAGAAATTTCCTTGATTTGTTGCAGATATTTTGAGATCGATTGATGACCTTTCTGAATAGATTGAAGACGAGAGCGAAGTTGATGAACATGAGCATCAGATACTCCACCAAAACGTTGTTCAAGCTTCTGCCATAGCTCTCGAGATGTAGATACTCCAACCGTGAAAAGAATGAGATCTTCAGAGAAGGTCGAATTCAACCAGATTAACAGATTTTGATCTTTCTCAAACCATTGCTCAAACACTAGATTCACAGATCGATCAGGGAGAAAAGGACCCGGACATGGCTTAGTACCATCAATAAGACCGATGAGCTTATAGTGACGAAGAATGGGAGCAAACAAGGCATGCCATGAGAGATAGTTGGTGCGCTTGAGCTTGATAGGTACCATACTTCTGATGTTCTGAATCGTAAGAAACAGATACGAATTTGGAGAGGGAGAAATTCCAGAGAGATTAGGGTTTGGTAATGGCGGTGAATCCATCGGAGATGATGGTTCAGAGGGGGATGCCATGATGAATCGGGACAGAAATTACAGATCAAAGGTAGAGATCGATCAAGAAATCGAAAGAAATCAAAAGAAATCAATCAAGAAATCGATCGAGGCAGTGAGCGAAAGAGGATCGAGGCGGTGGGTGAATGAGAGCCGTGAGGCGGTTGCCAACTTGATACCATATAGAAACAGAAAATCTCTCTGTAAAAAAATGATATTTACTTTCTTGAATAATTACATCAGTACAAGAGAGTATATATAGCTAAAGGATTGATGCATTAATGCCCTTAATGCCCTTAGCTCCTACAACTAATTACACAATAACCACAGCTAAAGGTTTACAGTTTTAGCTAACTAATAGCTTGCTTATCTATTTCATTATCTGCCTTAATAGTTTGTGGCTGAAGGTCTAATAACAAGTTGGTGCCCACAAGAGCAAGTCCTTAACCATCCATCAGTTGGAGGGTTTTTAACACATAGTGGTTGGAATTCAACCATGGAGAGTCTGTCTGCTGGAGTGCCTATGCTCTGTTGTCCCTTATTCGGCGAACAACAAACAAATTGTCTCTTTACTTGTAGTGAATGGGGTATTGGCATGGAAATCAGTAGGGATGCCAAGAGAGACGATGTCGAGAAGATTGTCAAAGAGATGATTGTGGGAGAGAAGGGTAAGAAAATGAAAAATAAGGCCATGGAGTGGAAGAAACTAGCAGGAAAGGCAACTGATCCACATGGTTCTTCATGGACCAACTTAGACAATTTAGTGAATCGAGTGCTATTAAGGAAAGGCTAGATGTTGTCCTTTGCAACCTTTATTGGCCTTTAACTTTGTTGTTGTCGATGTTTCTGTTTGGTTTGCTAGATATTTTAGATTGACTTCTTTTAGAGTGTGGGTGAAGTTACGGACCTGAGGAGGTTTATAGGGGTGTTAATGTAGGAGGAGAAGCCTGAGAGGAAATCGAAGAAGAGCAGGGGCAAACATTACACATTTAGGATGAATCGACTGGAAAATAAAGCAATGGCAAACAAAGACTTCAGAAACCCCCATCTGATATAACCATCTTCAAGCATGATATAATCATCTTCAAGCATTTTCTTTAGTTATTTTGTTTAATTTTGTGTTTAATTTAGTGTTTAATTTATTATATTGTCCATAACTTTTATTTTGGCTATTTTTTTAGTTTTGTTGACAAGGTTAATTTGGTCTTTTCACCAATTTTTAGTTGACAAAGAAAAAGTGTTTTGCTAATAAGTAGGAAACGGACTGTAGTTTAATATACATTATCCAACTGTTTGTCAAAACAAAAATTGGGGAAAATGAAAATGGTGAATAATGGTTAATTTGATATTTAGACATACATAGAGACCAAGAGAGAAATAAATTGGTATCGAATTCACTATTCACAAAATTGAACATAAGACCTCTTACTTAAGAGTTGGGTTTCCACTATGTTTGGTGTCCTTTCATTCCATCTCACTACAACAAATCGGTCCTTTAGCGAGAAACGTTTCAACGAGAAAATTATCTTCCACGCTATAGAGTTGCTTTCAACGAGGAAATTTTTGAGTTCTTGCAAAAAGTCATTTAGTCTCCGTACATCTCTAAAAAACCAGAAAATTGTTTTGTTGATGTACATAATGCTAGTGAGGAAAAATTGTTCTTCTCACTCTAGGTTAAGCGGGAATTATATTCCCTTCCCACCAAAATATTAGTGAGGAAATTATGTTTTTCTCATTGAATAAAATTTTTAGTAAGGAAAATGGGTTCTCGTTGTAGCACTCCCACTATAATTTTCAAAAAAGTTTTAAATAGGGCGCCTTTTATTCACACCTACAACGAGAAATTTTTTTATTCGGGTTGCATAAGTCTTCAGCGAGAAAACTATTTCTAGCAGACAGCCCAAATTTTTGAAACCCAAAATTTTTCCAAGTGTTATAAGGGCAATACGATGTCGTTTGGCTTTGAAATAATGGAGAAAAACACAAAGCAATCTCAGGCTCCCAGATAGCTCATTTAGTCACTCTATCTTTCTCGTTCAAACACGTTCTCTCTGCACTCTTGAACGTTTGGAAACAATCTCCAAACCCAATCTTGCTGGTCGACACGGTAATGGTAAGCTTTGCACTCCAATTCATATTTCCTTCATTCTCCAAACCCGAAAGCTAATTTCCCCTTTTCTCTTTTATCTCTTTTTCAGCTTTGCACTCCAGTTCATATTTTTCATACTTGGTTCACCTTGTTTTGCTCGTTATATTTCCCTTTATGTGGTAATTTTATTCATAAACATAGACCCAATTAGATTTGAAAATTAATTAATTTATGGGACTTTTAGACCATCTCCAACCCTTGGCCTAAAACCTAAAATTTTTAGCCCAAAAAATTTAAGTTTTAACCGAGAAACAGTTTTTCTGCTCCAACCTTTCTGACCTAAAATTCTAGCTCCAGATTATTAAAGAATGAACTTAGGCTAATTTTTTTCAATTAACTTTAAAAAAAAATTATGTAGACTATCCTAAATTAATTTTATGAACATTTTAACTTAAAAATATTTAAATTCCGATAAACATTAAAAAATCATTAAACCGACACATGAAACTCATGAAACACTACAGAAGAATATGAAACACTTGATAGAGATGTACAAACACAAGACACATGGTTTTGGAAGACGGTAGAAAGAAAAATTGGAAGAATTGTAGGAGAAAAGTGAGTTTTGTGTGGATGTTTCAACAAATATATAGGTATATATAGAGTTTTTGGTTGAATTTTGAGTTAAATAATTTTTTATAATTATTTTAACCGTTGAATTTAAATTTGGGCCGTAGATCTTTTTTTTTACTGTTAGATTTGATCACATTCGATCTCAGTCGTTTGATTCAATAAATTTATAAATATAAAACAAAAATATTAACTAGATTAAATGTGGACCAGTGGATAACCAACAACCCATGTTAATGTGAGCCGTTGATCAACCAAAAGAGTTGTTAGGCTCAATTTTATTGGCATGCAAGTGGGAGACACACCCATGTGGGTGGGGGCTACACCTCTAATCTAGCCTAAATACTGACCTAAATCTAGCTTTTTTTTAGGTTTTAAGTTTTAGGTCCAAATTAGAACTTGGGTTGGAATGGATTTGAGAGGGGGGAGGGGGGGTGGAAAAGAAGGGGAATTATAGATTTTAGGCCATGGTTTGGAGTTGGCCTTAGTACGAATTGCTATACGTTATATCTTAATTGGGATTTTAACCTACCCAAGAATTGCCCATTTCTTTAAAGTCATGAATTGATGTCTCTGTCCATTCCACCAACATCACGAATTGATGTATCTTTCTCTCTATCTCCCAACTATTTCAACCATGAAATCTTGCAAGTTTCAATTCTATTTGTGTTATTAACTTATATTTTTTTCAGTTGGCAATACAGAGAACTATAATTTCTAGTTGGAAAGCATTGAGAAACTGTATACCATATGCTTAATTTGGAGGATCCTTTTCAAAAAGCTCCCAATTGAGGATCAACTTTAGCGACAAGATATTCCTCCAGTTCCAATATGCCAACTATGTTACAAGAATTTTGAATCTATTGAGCACTTATTTTTTCAGTTGTGAATTTGCATAACGTGCTTGGTGTTGTCTTGCGACCCAATTTGGTACTATTCTTCCGCTTATGCGTCGCTTCTCGAATTTATAGCCTACTTTTGTGTCAAAACGTTTTTCTACACATCTTCGCAATGTTTGGCTAACATCAGGAGTTTTCTTACTAATGGCTATTTTAAAGATGCGTAATAAAGTGGAATTTGAAAGTACGCCTCCTTCATTTTCACGCCTTTGTCGTTCCATTTTAGCCTCTCTTGGAATCTCAGCTAATTCTTGTAAAACTCTTTCTATAATCAATGTTCTTTGGCATCCCCCTCCATTTTCTTGGGTCAAGGTAATTACTAATTGCGTTGCTAAAGGTAACCTGGGTCTTAAGGGCTTGTGATGGGGTTTTCTGAGATTTTGTGGATTATTTTCTTGGTGGTTTTTCCTTGAGTTTGGGGCATCGTACTTCTTTCTATGTAAAGCTTCATGTTGTCATCCTTGATGTAAAATTGGCTCATGTGCAGAGTTGGCAAAATTTATGGCTTGAAAGTTGAAAGTGACTCTTCTAGCATGATGTCTTGTTTTGCTTCTGGTTCTTTTTTTCCTGCTTGGTCGCTCTAGGGACGTTGGAAAATTTGTATTCCAGATTACATGTCATGGTATTCCGTTGCCCTCATATATTTTGAGAAGGAATGCAGTGGGTGACAAATTAGCCAATTTAGGGCTTCTCTCGTCTTCACTTGTTTGGCATGCCTCTCCTCCTATACACATTCATCCTTTTCTGTATTCAAATTTTTTGGGCATGCCGACCTACAAGTTTGTCTCCCATTCTTGATATGTGATTTTCTTTTTTACCTAATCTTTTTGGATTCCCTTTTTTGTTTTGCAGCTTGTCCTGCAGGTTCTTACCTTTCAGGTTTTATTTTAGAGAGGTTTGGTCTTATGTCCACCCCTTCTTTTTCTTGTATATTCTTTTTCAAAAGAGGGAATGTCCATGTCCCCCTTCTTTTCTTGTATTTTATTTTCTTGCTCTATGAGGGGTAAGGTTTATGTCCTTCCTAACTAGGTGTAACCTCTCTTTTTTCATGTCAATAAGTTTCCCTCATACCGCCAAGGTTTTAAAAAATAATAAGAAAAAAAAAATACTAGATTGTAATACTAAATTTTTATTCATATTCATGGTACAAATACAATTACAACGACAAAGACTAAATTTGTCCACGACAAGGTTTTATATTCCAAAAAAAAAGTATGATTTGTAGGTCTAGAGGTTTCACCAATATACATCTCATCTCAACTATTAGGAGGATAATCTATCATTAGATTGGAAAAATCCAAAATTGGAGTGGAACTATCCGAAATAGAATTGTCTAAATTAAGATGATGATATTTGTTTTTAGGGGAAACTTGATATAAGTCCAATTTTTTGAGCCAATAGTAGGAATAGTCCAGTTTATTAAAATAAGTCCAATTTGTTATATTTAATTATTTAATTATCAATAGTTATCTGTTCAATGATAAGATTTATTATAAAAATCAAATTTCTTCCCAATTATCTCTTTGCTTATTTCTTTTTATTTATCTTTTTGTTATTTCTCGTTCTTCCTCCTACTTTAAACCCCATTTATAGATTTTATTTTTAATTTTTATAATCAACCTATATCACAGGTTAATTATATTTATCTACCTATATGACAAATTCTTTTTTTATAATCAACCTGTCACAGATTAACGTGTCTTACTTGTAGGTATGTTATGTTTTTTCTACATTTTAATTAGGTTTCATATCTCACGTATAGGTATTATATACATTCATATATTTGTTACTTGAGTTAGGGTAGAATGTTTTGTAGATAAATTTATGTTAGTATATTAGTATTTTTGTTATAAGATATTAAATATATTCTTTTGGAGTTGGAAAATGCATAATATTAGAAGATTTTAATTGATTTTTAATATTTTTAGAAAATATAAAATGAGTATAAAAGAAATAAAAACATATAATTAGATAACTGGACTCACTCCTAAAAACACTCTACATTTTTGGACTTGGATCTAAAAGCCCCTTGTTTTTAATATCATTCCATAGTTTTAATTTCTGCACATATTAGTTGATAAAAACAAAATTTTATGTCAATTAATTAAGCTAAACAAAATAATATATGAACTATGAACACATGATCAAATTAATATAAAAAAAATCAGAAATTGCATCCCAATTATCATAGCATTAACTATAATCTGTTTTAAAATTCAAAATTTTCATCAAATACACAAAAAATTTAATTTGGAAATTAGAGATTAGGTAGTGGTGGATAGAGATGTACCAGATGGCGGTGAAGAGGAGATAGGTGGACCAAGAGGTGGTGGTTTGATGGGCATCCATTTGGGTTAGGGTGAGTGATAGTTGGGATTTGGGAATTAGGGAGCTGTAAAGAGAAACGAAAATATCACGTGTACAGCGAACAAAAAGATGCTACACTAAGAAAGCAATCCAATTGGGAACAAGGTAAGTGTCCAAGAATTAGATGGTGAAATCTAAAATGAGAAAAATAAGAGCTCATTTGGATGTGCTTTTAAAATGGCTGAAAGCGCATTAAGAGAAAATATTTTTGGATTTCAAAAACACTTAAAATGCTTTCGGCAAGAAGCACTAATTATGTGTTACTTCCATAAAACACTTTAAGTGTTTTTTCAGAATTTACTTGCATTTTTTCCAAAGATTAGTTCTAAAAACATTTTCACCAAAAGTGTTTTTGATCATTTTAAAAGTACATCCAAACGAACTCTAAGTCATTTTTAAAGAGAAAAGAAAATTGATACTCAGTACTACAGTCTGGTGATATTCTTCTTCACTTGTAAGTGAGAGGCCTTAGGTTCAAATCTTGTAAATGATGAATTTAATACCAAATTAGATTGCCCATTGTGTGGCTTAACTGAACTCCTCCTCCCCTTAGTCTAAAATATATTGTTGTACTAAAAAAAAGATTAAATAAAGAAATAAGACATAATAATGCTCATCAGGTCTTTCATATTTTGCTAGTTTTAAAATTAGGATGAATATATCACTTAGTACTACAGTAGTATTCCTCTTCACTTGTAAGTGAGAGGTCTTAAGTTTGATTCTCACCAAAGACGAATTTGAACCACATTATTATGTCTAGTCCAATATGAGACTTAATTAGTCCCCTCCCCCACATTTTAGTATAGAGAATACCGTTTATTAAAAAAAAAATTAGATGAATACAAGCCACACGAATGAGCATAGACGACAAAGCAAAAGTGTCACCACATGTGTCACAAGTTGGAAATTATATATTATAATGTAAGATATTGTAACATATAATTATAGCAATTGAATGAAGAATAGTGTTAACAGTATCTCTTAGAAAGGTTATGTTGTTTAGGTGCATCCCCTTGATAGATAATATATACTTATAAATGAAAAGGTACATCTTTTAATAAGTAGTAGTTGGGTTCTATATAAACCCATGAAACCAATGGTATTAAATGATAGAAAATTAAAGTTAATTTTTACTCTTGAGAAATAGGTTTCTCCACTTTGTTTCTCTTATTCTTTGTTTGTCAAATTTCGAGTTGTGTCTTGAGAATATGGAATATATAAAGTTCGTCAGAGTCCGAAGATTGAAGTGTCTTGACTTTGGATTATAGACTGTTGAATCCTGAGAGATGGATGCCTAACAAGCTACAAGAACAAGAGTAGGGACGAAATTCTATCTTTAGGACATTGCATTTATGCAAGCCTCAATCTCCAAATTTGTTAGTTTTTCTAACTCTCTCTTTAGTTGTTTATATTAATCTCATATATAATTATTGTCAATTTCTTTATGATTATTATCATTGAAATTATATTGTTATTTCTCATATTTTCTAATATTACTCCAACAATCTAAAGACCAAATTTTTTTTATGCAATGTTGAATAGTAAATATGAATGTAAAAAAGAGATGTTAAGAACATTAAACGTTACCCCAAACCCTAATTTGAAGAAACTATGGTTTTCTATGGAAAAAAAAGGTTTGTCTTCGTGGGACAGAATTTTATTTGCTTATTGATGAATAACATACTAGTATAATTGATGTTGTCATTCAAATTGTATTGCTAAATGCATGATACAACTCAAATATATTCATCTATATACGTATGAGCAGTGTTTGCATGTTGATTCAATCTGCGACTTTAAACAAGTTGGGCAACATATAATGTTGTATTTGATATGTAGCCTAGCCCCTTTATGTTAAGATGATTTGCCTAAGATTCATGCCATTAAGACTCTCTGTGATTTTAGTCTTGGGGTTAGATGATGTTTTGGCGTTATCAATGGAAAGCGTGCGGTGTCCATGCAACCACTTGTTTCTTTTGAAAAGATAAAAAAAATTAAATTAAAACTTTTTGGGCAAATGCATCACATTGTAGACATGTAAATTTTGTTGCATACAAATGATGCATCACAAAGCTCCACGTGGCATATGACTCATTACAAATGGACAAGTCATCAATGACATGTGGCACAAATCAAGCAAGGAAAGTATAAAACATTCCCAAAATTCGGCAAAAGGGAGAAAACTCCCTTAAATTCGGCAAAAGGGTCCATATTGATCCTAAAATCGAAAAGAAAGTTAAGGTATCTTCTCAAAACAAGCAAGAATTGAAGATTGCTCACAAAATAGACAACAAAGCCTATAAATTTCGGCCAGGGGAGTAAAGGTGGCTGAAATTAAGACACAAAGCATGCCTAAATTCTTTCATGGACAAATTAGGACACAAATCAAAGCTAAATCCAGCCAAAGGCAAGCCTTGAGAAGCCTATAAAGACAAGGTCCTCCCACAAGCATAAGGGTCGAAAATTTTGGCATTTAGAAGAACTTCTGCCAAACCTTTGAAGACTAATACGCTGCCAAAACTCTCTTCAAAGAACACACAACCTAAGCCGAAGATTTCTTTCGAACAAAGCCAAAGCACTCCCTTGAAGAATCAACAAGCACTTGTGCCGATTCCTTCAAGATTTTGTTGCAAGCTCAAAACTTGTAACGACGTTTGTTTCAAAGATCAAGTCGCCAAGACCCTTGAATCAATGAAATTCTGCATCAACATCACCCTTTGCCGTAATTTTGAGGTCAAGGCTATCCACACACCGTTTCAAGCTCCAAACTTGAAGCAATTGCTCAATCATTCGTCCGAGATCAAGTCATCGCAACCCTTGGATCAACAACCTACGCATCTACATCAAATTTGAAGACTAAATCAGAGGAAAATTGTAAACAGAGATTGTGACCTACAAATTCAAATCAATACAAATCTACTTTGTATACGTGTTCTCGTTTCATTCAATACAGAATTTTTGTGTTTACACACATAACCAAAAGGCATGAGAGCAGTTTGTATGGGTGATTTGAGTTACCGGTATGTTTATGCATGAGTACGTCCACGTGTGTTGGCAAGTTACCTTGAAAGCATGAATTGGATGACTTGTGTGATATGCTTTATGGTTAAATTTCTTAATTTCAAATAATGACATGCCAGTTGGGAAACCTGCACGATTTCTGAAATTTTTTTCCAAAAAAGCTTGTTCATCACAATGGCAGAACAATGATATTTCTAATGAAAAGGAAGGACATATATGCAGATGTGAAAGTCTAAGTAACTCTTTTACCAAGGGTTGTGGCCTACAGTAAGGGGAGTTGTGAAAATTTTCATGATGCGTGCCTGGGAACGATCTGTTAATTTCAGAATGGAATGTGGCAATAGTAGCATGTATCAAATCCAAATACATGTGAAATGAAATGGGTATGACGATATCCATAGGTAAGGTCAAAGGCCAAAGATATAATTGAGAGGCCTAACTATGTCTGTAAAGCAGATTGACCCTTGCCTTTTCTAAGAACCACATGTACATGGTTTTTATTACATTGGGGTAAAAGACAATGAAAAAGAGTTTTGCCATGGCTCATGATTTAGTCATGTTTGGCAATGAATTTTACACTGTTTGTCCATAGGCCAATCTTAGCGTGTAAACTCATTTAGGATGAATTATCTTTGTCTTAAAAAGAAAATAGCAATTGAATTATGGGAGTTCTGCCCAAGGATGCAAGCCAAGAAGAGATTTTCTTATAATGGCTAGTGAGGCACCAAGGCCCTATAATGTGGTGCCATGAGTTACAAAGATGCATGGAACATTGGCAGAGCCTAGAATGATTGGCAATTACTCCTTAAATAAGACTTTGAAGTATGGGGGTTTCTTACAGAAGTGCACTAGATCAGATATGGCTTATTTAGTAGGCAAAATCAAGGTTGGCTATTTTGATGTGTTAGTCATGGTTTTAAGGTACTTAAGGTACATTACCATGTACTATAATTTACAATAAGTATATCCACTGAACTAAATGCTTTGATGATGTTTGATAATTGATTTTTGATAATGTGAAATCTAAATACTTAGGTGGATATACATGCAATGACATAAGCCAAACCTCAAATAAAAGTGCATTGCACAATTTGGAGAGGAAGCATACTGGCTTCAAAAGATTTTAGAGGATAATCTTATGTAAATATTGTGATGGTTTGTCGAATTGAGCAAAGCACAATGTCTAAGTGTGAAGAGTAATTTGCACAATAAAAGAGAGAATAAACAATATATCTTATGATAAATGATTTTTCAAGTATGAAGAGGTTAGAGACCTTCCTTAATACCTTAAGTGTGGGGAAGTATGCCCAAATGTTAGCAAATTACTTACTAAAGTCCCAACATGTACGGTTGAGGACTTGATATTGTAAATCAACTACTCTCGTATGAAATAATTTCATAAGATGGATTGTGTAGACCATTAAAGAGAGTCAACCTAAGTGGTACCAATTATTAAAGGTTTGATTAGAGAGTAAGTTGATCATCGAGAGGAATGAAGCTAAAGCCAGCATAACTAATGAATTGGTTGGGCGGAAACCTAACTTAGTTGATTCGAGAACTGGTTGGGCATGATACAAAGAAGTTAACACACTTATATACCTCATACCTATGATGGAAGAAGTGTGTTGTTTGCAGAAGTTTTAGGTTGTATATTTATACTTAATGACAATGATATCTTATAAATTAATAAGTGGAATATTGCACAGTATTCTTAATCAGCGGTCACCTATGTTAGAGTAGAAATGGGTCGCTTCTATGAGTGTGAGATGGCTAAATTCTCTAAAGCTCTCATGAATCCAGGATTTGTTCAAGACCAAAATAAACATAACCGTATGAACCGTAATATATTAGGATTAGTGATGTGTGTTGCTTATTGTCTCGGTTTTCTGTTGCAGTGAACAATTCAATATTCCATATCCACTACGTCACCAAGTAAATCCAATAAGTATTCTCTAGGGTAGGTTTAAGTCCAAAAGACACCTATCCCGATGCATCTTTTGTTTGCTTGTACTCTCAAATTCTTCTAATTTTTCATTCATGTGGGGGATTGTTGGATATCATATATTATAATATGAAATATTGTAATATATATTTTTAATAATTGGATGAAAAATAGTGTTAACCGTATTTCTTAGAAAGGTTATGTTGTTTATGTGCATTCCCTCGAGAGATAATGTATACTTATGTATGAAAAGTTAAATCTCTTTAATAAGTAGTGACTGGGTTCTATATTAACACATTGGTATTAAATAATAGAAAATTAAAGTTAATTTTTACTCTTGAGAAATAGGGTTTTCCCACTTTGTTTCTCTCATTATTTGTTTGTCAAATTTCGAGTCTAAGCTTGAGAGTACGGAATATATAAAGTTTGTCAGAGTTCAAAGATTGAAGTGTTTTGACTTCGGATTATAGATTGTTGAATCTTTGGAAACAGATGCCTACAAAACTACAAGCACAAAAGTAGGGACGAAAACATGTCTTTAGGATATTGCATTTATGCATACCTCAATCTCCAAGTTTGTCAATTTTTCTAAATTTCTCTCTAATTGTTTATATTAATCTCATAATATAATTGATGTTGTTAATTTCTTTATGATTATTATCTATGGAATTATATTGTTATTCCTAATATTTTCTAACATTGATCCATCACCATCAAAAATACAAAGAGCAAACTCGACGGTCCATTGTTTATCTGAATCATCATCATACAAAGTTGAAGTATATACCAAATATATGTGTACATACAATACACATAATATATACATATATACACACGCATATATATGTATACATATGCTAACATGACCTCTGCCAAGACGGCAAGACCCAGACTCAACGGTCCTGCGCGGCTGCACCGTCCACCCAGTGGCTGTGCACCCACACACTGACCCAACGGTCCCGTCGGTCCTGTAACTGTTACTCTTGGGTATGTAATCAAACCCGCATTTAGCTGCCCAGTTAATCTTAAAATTTGTATTGATTCTGGCTAATACTGATATAAATTAAGATTTGGTAATTGATTATTCTTGTTTTGTAATTTGAATTCTGGGTGTTTTAAGATTTACGGTTTTATGTTGCTGGATTGTGATTGTAAGGTGTTTGTGAATACGCCGCAGTGAAATCCGCAAGTACCAGAAGAGCACAGAGCTGCTGCAAAACCCCTCAGGTAACTTGTGCTTTGATTGTGAATCTGTGCTTTGGTTGTGAATATGTGCTTTGAATATTTCTTTTTATTATATTGTTCTTGTATTGAGAACAGCACAGTTTGAGCGTTCGCCTCAGGCACCAAAAAACTCAAGACCGGCCGTGACGTGATGAGTAGTTCCAAAGAAGTAGTAGGCAATAAGCCTCATGCTGTATGTACTCCGCTTCCACTTCCTAGCCATGTAACGGCAATGCTAAAACTTGCAAAGCTCCTCCACCACAAAGGCTTTCACATTACTTTTGTTAGCACAGAGTACAACCACAAGCGCTTTCTTAACTCTCTTGGCCCCAGCTCCCTCGATGGCTTGCCTGACTTTCGGTATGAAACAATCCCAGATGGCCTTTCAGATAACGATACCCGCCAAGAGTTCCCTTTGCTTCAGGAGTCCATCAGAAAGAACTTCTTGGCTCCGTTGCTTAACCTCCTCAAGAAACTGAATGACAGGAATCCCCCAGTGACTTGTATGGTTTCAGATGGTTTTATGACATCGACCATCACAGCTGCTAAACAGCTTGGAATTCCTATCGTCGTCTTCTTTCCTTTTGCTGCAGCCGGCTTCATGGGCTCTAAACAATATCCTATTTTGGTGGAAAAAGGACTTGCACCTTTGAAAGGTGAGAAGCTGAAGCACTTCTCCTTGTAAGATTTTTTGCCTAAGTGCATCTATTATAAATTTGTATGAAATTTATTAAAAATCCAAGTGGTTTTATTCATGAGTCCAGAACACCCTTCTACATAATCATAAACACCTTTAAGTTTTTCTTCGAAATATAGTTGGAAGTGCTTTTGGTTGTTAAAAAGTGCATTTAGCTTTGTCAAGCAGTTCCATAGAGGCCCTAAATACTCCTTTTGCCAATTTATCATTAAACAAATTATTGATGAGATTAATTTGCCTTTACTTGGAAGTTGTGTTGTAGACAAGAGCTGCTTGACAAATGGATTTTTGGAGATGGTAATTGATTGGGTTCCAGGAATGAAGGGTATCCGTTTGAGGGATCTCCCGACTTGCTTTCGAGTTACAGATCCGAATGACCTTGTGTTTAAATTCTCCTTGGAAGCAGTTGAAAGAGTTCATGAAGCTTCAGCAGTTGTTGTTCATACTTTTGATGCATTGGAGCCAGATGTTTTGAGTGCTCTGTCATCTATACCTCCACCTGTTTATTCCATTGGCCCTCTCCAATTGCTTCTCAATCAATTTCCACAAGACCATTTGAAGCCTATGGGATATAGTATGTGGAAAGAAGAAACCGAGTGCCTTGAATGGTTAAACACCAAAGCACGAAATTCAGTTGTTTATGTGAATTTTGGCAGCTTAATATCCCTGACACCACAACAGCTTTTGGAGTTTGGTTGGGGACTTGCAAATAGTAAGCTTCCCTTCTTGTGGGCAATTAGGCCTGATTTGGTTATTGGTGAATCAGCGATTTTTCCGCCAGAGTTTTAGTTTGAAACCAAAGAAAGAGGTTTACTAGTGAGTTGGTGCCCCCAAGAGCAAGTCCTGAACCATCCGTCAGTTGGCGGGTTTTTGACGCACAGCGGTTGGAATTCAACCATTGAGAGCTTGTCTGCAGGAGTGCCTATGCTCTGTTGGCCCTTCTTTGCCGACCAGACGACCAACTGTTACTATACTTGCAATGAATGGGGGATCGGCATGGAGATTGATAATGATGTGAAGAGAGATGAAGTGGAGAAGCTTGTTAGAGAGTTAATGGAAGGGGAGAAGGGCAAGAAAATGAAAAACAAGGTAATGGAGTGGAAGAAACTTGCGGAAGAAGCTACGGCTCCACAGGGTTCTTCGACTAGAAATTTGGACAATTTGGTGAATCAAGTGCTATTAAGAAAAGGATAGATCCTGTATCCATAAAAATCTCTACTGTTACAACGGGAAGAACAATGCTTTGAAATTATTGTAACCATTGTAAAGCCCAAATTTTATAGAAGAGCGGAATCTGATGATTATATTTATAATGGATGGATTCGTTGCACTATATTTTTTGCATCACTTTTGACACAGTTTTTGTGAGGGCCACTCTATGATGCATTTTAACGATCTGAACCGTTTATCTTCTAAAACATAATTCATATATCATTCTTGCAAAAAATAGATAAATCCAAAATCATTAAGACATTCATTTGTAGTGAAGAAAATAGGCAAATACGGTTCTATAAAGAAACTCTAAATCCTTATTCCAACGGTCATATGGGTTCAGATTTAGGTGTTTTTTGGTAAACATGATTTTTGACGGAATATATAAAATATTGATATTTCGGATAGTTGAAATACATTAGCAAGTGGGTCTTAAAAAAGCGTTTTAAATTTGACAACATAAAAGGACGCAGTGGGAATTTACAAATTTGGCATCCGATCTCCGTTTTAGACGCATGATACCTTCTAAAAAAAGGCGCGACATCTTGGTTCTAACTCACTACTTTCTAGTGATCTATGATTGATTTTAGATTTCCAAAATTGCATTTTAAATTTTGTAATAAAAATCAGACTTTTCGTTTGTTGTCCGATTAATGTCTTTTTTCCTTCATTTAATATCCTAAGGCCTTTAAGTTACCCACAAAGTGTTGTAATCAGGTTATGCAAGTCATTGGATGGCTCCTATTGTAATGATTTTTCAATCATTAGTCGAACAAACTCTTTAGGATTACGATAGCAAAATTTTTCCTTCAAGTAACTATGCATGTAATCCTTTTGTATGGTATTAGTTCCCTTGTGATTCCAACTAAAGGCCAAGAATATTGGGTTCTTCCTGTTAACCCTAGTTCCTTTTAAGATGAACATGAGGGCGAGTTCTTTACAAGTGAAGGTGACTCATAATCAAATCGAGTGGTTTGACCTATACTGGAAAGTACGTAGCTTTGAATTTTATCCTTTGCATACATACCATATGAATATGCCTGAATGGAACCTTATTATACTCTGATATATATATATATATATATATATATATATATATATCGGACGCAGTACTAAGTTTAAAGGATTCCAAGCGTAATTTAAAGGCAAAATTTTGGAATCCACCAATATTTGAGAATAGTCCCAAAGGATTTGTTCGAGTAAGATTGAAATATCACCACAATAGGAGTCAATGAATGGCTTAAATAACCTGATTACAACACCCTGTGGGTAACTCAAAGCCTTAAAAAATTCAATGAAAGCAAAATGACATTAATCGGACAACAAACGAGAAATTTGATTTTTATTACAGAATTTAAAATACAGTTTTAGAAGTCTAAAAGACATCTCGGACAACTGTAACCTCTTTTTTTTTTTTCTTTTTTTTTTTGGGAAACTACGAGTATAGGCCACTCTCTTTTGCTAAGAGAAATTAGAAATAACTGACTCCACTAGAACGAACCCCTTCCCCTCAAGGCCCTTTCCAAACTAATAAAAAAAATTGGGAATTTTAACGAAAAACTCCCGATACTATTCAGTTTAACAAAAAATCACATTTTAACACTAAAAAGTCAATCCTGGTACTATTCACTTTATATTTTATTTTGTCCTTATCATTAAAACTCAAAGTTTTTAAGCCATTTTTATTAGTTTTCTTTAAAAAAAAAAAAAAAGAGAGAGAGAAACTTGATATCTTTTGAGAATAGTCCAATTTATTAAAATAAGTCCAATTTCTTAAATTTAATGATCTTATTATCAATAATTCTCTCTTCAATGGCCATTCAATAGTATGGTCTGGTGGTATTCCTCTTCACTTGGAAGTGAGAGGTCTTAGATTCGAATCTAGTGAATGACGAATTCGATACAAAATTAGATTACTCATTGTGTGGTTTAGCCGAAGATTTTAATTGATTTTTAATATATTTAGAAAATATAAAAAGAGTATAAAAAAATAAAAAATTATAATTAGATAATTAGACTCACTTCTTAAAACCATTTATGTTTTTGGAAATGGATCAAAAAGCCCCAAAAATAAATCACATGAACTGTGTAGCCCGTTGTCCCTGTAAGAATAGGACGATCGAGCCTTGTCGGTTAAATACAACCACATTTACAGACTGAAACACGATAAACCTAAAGAATTGACAATTGAGTTTAACTCGACCACATACGTACGGGGACAAGATAAACCTACAGGCGTCTCACTACTCACTGTCAAACGACCGGTGTTATGTACAACAATCTACCGTATTCCATAAAAGGGACTAGACGAACCACACAACCCAAGATGAACTCCATGGCAGAAGGCAAGAAGCCTCATGCTGTACGTGTTCCACTTCCATTTCAAAGTCATATAAGGGCAATGCTTAAATTAGCAAAGCTCCTCCACCATAGAGGTTTTCATATAACCTTTGTCAACACGGAGTACATCCACAAGCAATTTCTTAAATCCCTTGGACCCAACTCTCTTGATGGCTTGCCTGATTTTCGATAGGAAACAATCCCAGATGGTCATACAATTAGTTCGGATAAACGTACCCCAGAAGACATCATTTTGCTCTTTCATTTCATCAGCCAAAGTATCTTACCTCCGTTTCTTAGCCTCATCGAAAAACTCAACACTGCATTAACGTCCAATGATGTTAATCCTCCAGTGACTTGCCTTGTTTCAGATGGTTTCATGTCATTCACGACCCTTGCAGCTGAGAAACTTGGCATTCCTATAGCACTGTTCTTTACTTTTGCAGCAAGCAGCTTTATGGGGTTTATGCAGTACCCCGCTTTGGTGAAAAAGGGACTTGCACCACTCAAAGGTGAAGAAATAATGGAAGCAATTGTTTAAACTAGATTTATTAATTTTTTGTCCTAATCAAATGATCATTTTTCTTTACTAATGAATATTTTAGATGAGAGTTACACAAATGGATTTCTGGACAAGGTAATAGATTGGATTCCAGGAATGAAAACTATCCGTCTAAAGGACCTACCAACCGTCTTTCAAACTACAAATCCCGATGATGTCTACTTTAGACACATCTTAGAAGCAGCGGACAGAGCTCGTAAAGCTTCAGAAGTTGTTGTTCATACTTTTAATGCACTGGAACAAGATGTTTTGGCGGCTCTCTCATCCATACTTCCACATGTTTACGCGGTTGGCCCTCTGCAATTACTTCTCGATCAGATACTAGAAGACCCTTTGAAGCCTATGGGATACAGCTTATGGAAAGAAGAAACGGAGTGCCTTAAATGGCTAAACGCCAAGGCGTCAAATTCTGTTGTTTACGTGAATTTTGGCAGCGCATCGTTCGTTACACCAGAACAGTTTCTGGAGATTGGTTGGGGACTTGCAAATAGCAAGCTTACTTTCTTTTGGGTAATTAGGCCTGACTTGGTCATCGGTGAATCCGCAATTTTACCACCTGAGTTTGTGGATGAAACTAAGGGAAGAAGTCTAATAGCGAGTTGGTGCCCACAAGAGCAAGTACTTAACCACCCATCGATTGGAGGGTTTTTAACACACAGCGGTTGGAATTCAACAATTGAGAGTGTGTCTGCAGGAGTGCCTCTGTTATGCTGCCCATTCCATTCTGATCAGCAAACAAACTGTCATTATACTTGCAAAGAATGGGGCATTGGTATGGAGATGGATAAGAATGTGAAGAGAGAGGAAGTGGAGAAGCTTGTTAGAGAGTTAATGGAGGGAGAGAAAGCTACGGAAATGAGAAATAAGGCCATGGAGTGGAAGAAACTTGCAGAAGAAGCCACCAGTCCACACGGTTCTTCATCCGTAAACTTAAACAATTTGGTGAATCGAATACAGCAAAGAGAAAAGTTCGATGTTATCCATAAGAATGCGATTAATTAACCTGTTTTCATCAAATTTAGTAAAGATGATATTGTTAGTGAGTAAATTGTGATCTGATGTGGCAGTTGTATTTCTAGCTCATATTGCTAGGATGATTAGCTAAATTGGTTGTATGTTTTCTTATCTTAGTCTCATAGGCCTTAAGTAAGTAAATGTACATGTGTCTTCATCTCATAGGGTGTAAGATGGATGGCTAGGATTTCTTGGATGTAATTTTGAATACTGCCAAATATCAGAAATGTAAACGGTTAAGAGGAGTGTGATATTCCTCACTACCTCGATGTGATGAATGAAGAACGTGTGAAGAACATTTGCAGAGTCATATTCTCTTCTACATTCTCTCTCTCTCTATTGCATCATCTTCGTCATTTTTGTACTGCTAATTCTTCCATTCGAATCTGTGATTCACATCTCACAGAGCTCAATTTCTTCTTGCACTAACAGATATGACGTGATACCAAATGATAGAAACAGTCGTCTACTAGTCCAGTTCATTCATTATCAGCCTTGAACGATACAGACAAATGGAATTGAATGCGATAGTGGTCCTCTGTCATCTTAAAGATGCATGTCTCACTGTATCACGTCAGAAAAAGAAAAAATGTATAAAGCATTCGTTGAATACTTCTTGATGCCCTGTTGAAAATTAGTTTTATTGTAGACCATGAATTAGTATTCTTAACAGGGTTTGATTCACCTATAAAAAAGTTTGAGCTTGCTTTCGTTTTCTCCTATAAATAAGAGTTTTATATTAGTTATTTTACAATAAATCAGTTACAATATAGTCTTAGTGCATAGTCATGATGACAATTTTTCTTTTCAATTAATAAACATATGTTCGTTTGTAGTTTGTAATGTGGTTTGTTAGTCAGATTGTTAATTAAGGCCTGTCGCACAGGTTTGAAACCCCGTCGTGAGGTTCGAAATAATTAGATGTAGCTTGAATAAAAAAAAGTGGAGGGGTTTCAAAATGATAAATGAAAAAAAAAAAAAAAAAAAAAAAAACTGATCAATGGTGTGTGTGTGTGTATTCTTTTAAAAAGAGAATAGCGGGTGGTTTCATTATGACAGTTCACTTTTTCTGAAGCCGGAAAGACTCATAGAAACATTTTAGTTTCTCCATAACCACTATCGTGTGATTCACTAGGGGGAGGCTGAAATGCTTGGTATATATAGAGAGATGAGGTTTAGCCAGTATCTAGAGTTGAGAGCATGAATTTCACCTTGAGGAAAGAAGGGACTTTGCATGTGCATATAAATAGTTGAGCTACTCCATATATTGTCAATTTGTTTATGAAAACCAATTAACAAGGTTTCACCATAAAACCAATTAACAATACAAAGATTAGCCTAATTACTTATAAGCGCATGTAAGGTCCTTTTCCGATGTGAGATTTATACTCTCAACACGCCCCTTGCATTTTGCAAATTTTCAAGCCTAACACGTAGATAACACAAATAGGTCAACGAGGAGTGCGTATGGCCTTGGGCTTCACACATGGATAATTTGCTCTCTTACCATGAAGAAAGTTGATGTTCCACTGTAAAACCAAATGGGTAATATATGGGGTAGCCCTATTACTTATAATCACATGCAAAGTCTCTCATTTCCCTGATGTGGATTTATACTCCCAACATCCAGTGTCGGGTGTCTTTACCATTAGATCTTGATTTTAATAATTTTAAACAAGGATCTAAATGTTAAAACATCCAGAGTTTCTTTGAGCTTCGGTCTGCATGTTGAATGGTTAAGGAAATTAATCCTTTCTCTAGCTGATCACCAAACACATCACCTTTATTTTCTAGAGGATAAACTTGTGCAGCAGAATGTAATTTATTGATGCTCGGCGAAACAATAACATGAGCCTATTGGCTGAATTAACCAACTAGTCGTACCAACTAAAGTGGTTGGCCATTAAAATTGCATTTTTTATCCCTTTAGATAACCGCTTGTTGCTCCCTTATTTCTTAAGTGTAGGCCAATACAGACGAATGGTTAAGAAAATAAAAATTATTTTCCTGGCATAGGAAAACAGAAGTGACTTAACTATGATGAGGGGTAGGCCAACAATGTTTTACGTCAAATCGAGATGTTTTGTATCACAGTTGTTTCATGCCTTGATATGAAACATCAACGACATTATGCAAATTTTCTTTTGCTTTGGATACAAAGTAATTTGAAGTATTATTATGACCCCCGAGCATAATCACTTCACCAATTTTAGTTTTAGGATTCTCCCGTCTTAGAATGAGGATTCTATCGTTAAAAGGTCTCTATTCCACGGTATAAATACACCCATTTAGGATCCATCAAGGGTAACGCAATCTAAACACTAGAATTATCTTGCCCACTGCTTGAGTCTAAAATCATTCACTAACTTGACAATTGGAAAGCCTTTGGCTGGCACACCCCCTCCCAGCCATTGGCTTACTCACTGTTGTTTTCTATTTTGCAGGTTACTTGAGTTTGTGCACAACCACCATTCATGGTGGTGCGCGAATTTGGTTCCAACAATTTTCATTAAAATTCGTTTTTATTATTTTAAATTCCAAAATCAATCTTTTTCAAACTTTGTTTCAAATAATTAATTAATTTGTTGTTACATAAATTGTTTTAAATAATTCCTGTGAGAACCACCTTGCATGAGCATTCTTACTAGAGCTACCATGTAATCTTACAAGAATTTTAAATATTTTTATTCCTACTTTTGCAGGTAGGAAAAATCGTATCAACCAGCCTGCACGTCGCCACTCCCCTCCATCACCTAACCTGCTGCCCAAACTATCAGGTGGTCCTTCAGGGTCCTTGTAGGCACTTCTTCAGGCTTTTGGAGGGTTCCGGGACAACCTGTGTCCATGATTAGATCCGTCTATGCTCTCATCACCTGGTTGGATGTTTTTATCATTAAATTCTGATTTTTACATTTTTAATTAAAAATTTAACGATTAAAACATCTGTAGTACCAAAATACCTTTAATCTGAATGCCACAAATAGATTGCATGTTTGATATATGTTCTAGCTTGAAGGCTACAAGTAGAACATGCATAAGGAAAACGTAACCTTCAGCTTGAATGCTACAAATAGCATGTGCATAAAGAAAACCTAACTTTCAAAGTTGCATGTGTAATTGATAAGTAATTGATAAAATTACATAGGATTGTTAAGATGATGACAAAATATAATTTTACAATTTTATCTTTATAAACTGTTTCCATTTGAATTGATTTACTTTAAATTGTTTTCTCTTGTTGATTTTGCTAATTGTTTTCATAAAATTCGTTTTTCATTATTTTAAATTCCAAAATCAATCCTTTTTCAAATTTTGTTTCAAATAATTAATTAAGATTTGGATAACTACCTTTTAATCTTGTAAGAATATTAAGTGTTTTTATCCCTACTTTTGCAAGTGGTAAAACTCCTATCAACCAGCCTACACATCGTTGCTCGCCTCCATCACCTCCCCAGACCGTTGATCCCTTTCATTTGAGCCTACTGACCACATAATCCGGATCCTTAAAATTTAATCCAACGACTAAAGTTATTATAACTTTTAATGGGGCCCCTGTTTTTAACCGTTGGTTCAAATTTCAAGGGCTCACATTGTGTGGTAAGTAGGCTCAGATGGAAAAAGAGCTGGAGAAGATCCCTTTCCCTTGAATAGATCCCCCCTGCTCTCATCACTTGGTTGGGTGTTTTTACCATTAAATCCTGATTTTTATATTTTAAAATAAGATTTAACGATTAAACATCCAGAGCACTAGAATATATGAAGCAGCAAACAAAGTTCCTGTATGATGGAAACTGAAAAGAATGGTAGTCATCTTCACCGAAAAGAGGTGGTGTGCTCCTCCTCTTCACCAGAAAATAAAAGGTGTAGGTGGTTTGTCTAATCTCCCTTACCTTTGCGTGGCAGCTGGATAAAGGAATAAGATCAAGTATTATATGTGCTGAGTTGCAAATTGCGAGACTAATTGTTTATGTCATGAATTAATACAATATGATGAGATGGTTAATAGCTATAGTTATCAAGAATGCCAGGTGGCAATTGTATGTGGTGACAGATGTTATTAGTACAAGAGGTAGCTTACTGAGTAAGCTTAGCGGTTATTAGTCGTAGTTACTATAAATAACTAATTGTATGGTTCAAAGAGGGGTTAATGAGAATTAGAAATTCTTTACATAAATCTCTCTCTCTTTCTTTCTCGTACTGAATTGTTCTTGATCTTTCTGTAAGCTTCTAAGTTGATTATGATGGTATCTAGAGCTTCTCTCTCTCTCTCTCTCTCTCTCGTATTGAATTGTTCCTGATCTTTCTGTAAGCTTCTAAGTTGATTATGATGGTATCTAGAGCTTGCGATTCACCTGTGGATTGTAGAGTTCTTGATTGACTGGCGCTTGATTTCATTGCGGGTTGTAAGGTTTCTTGGATCTTGATCTTTGTTCTTGAGCTGTTAATTTCTTGTGATTTTTTTTTTTTTTTTTTTTGTGGAAATTCGGCATATGTTCTGTTTCTATTGATGTTCGGGTAGTTCTTGCAGACCGATGCCATAGTACAAAAAATCACTGCAATTTTTAGTTCTTTAGGGTTTCTTTGTACTTGTTGTTGCTAAGGCCGATGCCATAGTAGTGATTGATTGTTAAGAATATAAGTAAAGGCCGATGTCATATAAGTGAAAGTTGATACCATATTAGTGAAGGCCGATGCCAAGATTTGTGGTGAAATTTGTTTAGTGTTCTTGATATATTTGTGAAGGCCAATTGCCTAAATATATTATTTCTGTGTTGATTGCTAAAGATCTGTGCTTGTTCTTGATAATTCAGTATGACTAATTCTCAAATCAAGATTGAAGGAATTTTAGGGATGTTAACAATTAGGCTAGGAGATACAAATTACTCCAAATAGGCATATCAGTTCAGGTTAGTACTTAGGGGTTATAAGTTGTTTGACCATTTTGATGGAACTTCAATTTGTCCTCCCAAATTTGTTATCAATACTGATATAGGCGTTACAAAAGAATTATAGTGGCTTTTCAGGAATGGGAACAAACTGATTTGGCCCTACTTAGTCTTTGGATTGCTACTTTGATAGATGATGCTATTGATCATGTACTTGGTTGTACAACTGCTCATGCTGCTTGGTCAGTTCTTGATGATCGATATGCTACTGTGTCTAAATCGAGGATTAATATGTTGAAAACTGAGTTTCAGACTTTACAAAAAGGAACCGATTCTATTGACAAGTTTCTTTCTCGGCTTAAATCTATCAAAGATCAACTCATTGCTGCTAGAGAGGCAATATCTGATAATGATTTGATCATTGCAGCCTTGGCTAGTTTACCAAGAGAGTATGCAATAATTAGAACAGTTATTCTTGCTAGGGAGACATCTATTTCTCTAAAAGAATTTCGTGTTCAGCTTCTTAACATCGAAAGACATATTGACAGTATGGAACACACTCTTTCTCACTTTATAGCACTCTTTACATGCAAGGTTCTTCTTCTACATTTGGAGGGAGTTCAGGTTCTTCATCCCAATCTCATTCTAATGATAGGTTGTCTTTAGCTACTGTTGGCACGATTTTCGCTGGTTCTTTTCTTCCTAATTCCATGCCTCTTTAGTTTTCATTTCAATTTCCATTATCTCCATCAGATCCTTATCAGCAATCATCTTCTTATGGATATGGTTTTGGTTACACTGGTAATGCCTCTTCTACTTATAATTCTGGTCTTAGGCCTTCCAATACTCAGAGAAATAACTTTGGAGGACAGCAAAGAGGTGGTTATAGGTATTACAACAAATGCAGAAATTCGAATTCTAATAACCGACAAGGAGGATGGCAATCTTGGCCTGGTAACACAGACACTAGATTCAATATGCAACCTGAATGTCAGATATGTCAGAGAAGAGGTCATACAACTCCTAACTATTATCACAGAAATCCAAATTCAAATCAGGTTCATTTGCAGGAATGTCAAATATGTGGAAAACGTGGACACATTGCATTGGATTGTTATAATCGGGGGAATTTTGCTTATCAGAGAGCACCTCCTCCTCCTTCACTACAAGTTCATCAAGAGTTTCCTTATTCATCATCTTCTACTTTATTTCCTGGTTCTTCTTAGCCTAGTGCATCTCTTCATGCTATGCAAGCTCAACATGTGAATTCTTCTTCTCCTAATGATGTTTGGGTGGTTGACACCGGGGCTTAGCATCACTTGACCTCTGATGTTTTTAATCTTGCACAACCTACTCCTTTTGAAGGTTCTAACATGATTAAAATAGGCAATGGTCAAGGTTTGCCTATAAAGCACATTGGTTCTACTTTACTACACACTTCTTCACATACATTGTAATTGACTAATGTTTTACATGTTCCTCAAATTACTTAGGATTTGTTGTCTGTCAAACAATTATTTAAGGATAATAAGTGCTAGTTTATATGTGATGATGTGTGGCTTTATGTGCATGACAAGGTAACAAATTAGATCATTTACAGAGGCAAGAGTAAGCCACATGAGTTGTTTCAGATTCTAGTTGCAAGACCTATGAATTCTTTAGTGCAGATCAGTATAGTTTCAGCATATCTTGGGCAATATATCAAGTCTTCACTGTGGCATTAGAGGTTGGGCCATTGTACCAATGAAGTCTTGTCTTTTATTTTGAATAAGTCTCAGATTTCTCATGTAATTGATGACGTACATAAAATGTGTTCTCATTGTATTCAAGGAAAAATGTCTAGGCTTTCATTTCCTATTGAATCTGATATGTGTTTGTTACCTTTTGAGAAAATACATTCTGACATATGGGTGTCTTCTCCAATCAAATCCATTGAAGGGTATAAATACTATGTAATCTTTGAGGATGATTGTACCAGATTTATCTGGATTTTTCCTCTATGCAATAAATCAGATATTTTTCAAGTATTTGTGTAGTTTTATAATTTTGTAATTGTTCAGTTTGGTTTTGTTATTAAATGTATTCAATCCGATGGAGGTGGTGAATATCTTAGTCGACAGTTTAAGAATTTTTTGGTTTCCAAAGGCATGGTACATCAAATTTCTTGTCCTTATACCCCACAATATAATGGGTTTTTTGAACGAAGGCATAGGCATATTGTGGAAACAACAATTACTTTGCTTACTACAACAGGGTTGTCTCAATCCTTTTGGTTTCATGCTTGTGCTCATGTTGTGTATTTAATTAATCGGTTACCTACTAAGTCTTTACATATGGATTCTCCTTTTTTCTGCTTTGTATCACAAGCCACCTTAGCTGCAATATTTAAGAGTTTTTGGGACTGCTATTTTTCCTTATCTCATAACCTTATAACACTAATAAGCTTCAACCAAGGTTAAATTTATGCATTTTTCTTGGCTATTCAGTTGGATATAAGGGTTGTATTTGCTATAATATTTAGACTCACAAATTATTGATTTCTAGACATGTTGTGCATGATGAGACCATTTTTCCAGCCACAAGGATGCAGTGTACTCCATCTCAGTTATCTTCAGGGGTTTCTAACTCACCAGTGTCTTCCCCTATAGTGGTTACTCTTCCAGTTTTTGTTCCTCAAGTACATCAGACCAATACAGTACCGATATCACACAGTGACACAAGAATGCCAAGTGGTTCATTACAGTCAGTTTATAATTCTTCAACTTCAACTGTTAGTACTGCTCTTCGGAATCTGAAACATCTTCTTCAACAACTCATGGTAGTGCTACTCTTCCTACTCTGGATCAATCATCTTTGTTACCTGTCCATCATTCTGCACAACTTCAGGTATTACTTCCTATTTCTTCATCACATATTCTTCCCACCAATGTGTCTTACCTCTCTGATTCAAACAAGATTGAAAATTGGTGCCATATCTAGGCAGGATTATTCTGCATATTTAGCTTATTTTCCAGAATTAAAGTCATTGCAGCTGGACTCAGAATCTTGTTCTTTTGCTAGTTATTCATTTCTAGCCCAAGTCACTAATATTGATGAACCTAAGAACTTCAAGACTGCCTCTTCTGATAGTCATTGGCAGCAGGCCATGCAGGAAGAGTATGATGCTTTACAATCTCAAGGCACTTGGATTTTGGTTCCACCTCCTGTTAATCGATCTGTTGTCGGATGTAAATGGGTTTACAAACTCAAGAAGAATTTTAATGGTAGTATTGCTCGCTATAAAACAAGATTGGTGGCTCAAGGTTTTACATAGGAACATGGCATTGACTATTCTGAGACATTCAGTCCGGTTGTACGACATTCCACAATAAGGCTTATTTTAGCCTTAGCTACAAGACATAAATGGAAACTTAGGCAACTAGACATTAATGCCTTTCTTCATGGTGATTTACAAGAGAATGTCTATATGCAGCAGTTAGGGGGTTTGTTAGCTCTGAGAATCCTTCTTATGTTTGCAGACTTGTTAAGTCTTTGTATGGGCTCAAGCAAGCTCCTCAAGCTTGGCATTCCAAATTCACAATCTGATACTAGCTTGTTTATCAAGCATGATGTTATGCATGTGGTCATTCTATTGTTATACGTAGATGACATTATAATGACTGGTTTTGATGATACTTAAGTTCAACAAGTCATTAACAGTCTCGCAAAAATTTTTGAATTGAAAGATATGGGTCCTTTGACTTATTTCTTAGGGCTGAAAATTCAATACAAACAAAATGGTGATTTGTTTGTTCATCAATCAAAGTACACTAAAGAGCTTTTTCTGAAGGCTGGGATGGAATCTTGTAAACCTTGTATGTTAACTCAATTGCTTGCTTCTAAGGGCATTTCTCTCTCGGACTCAACTTTTTATCGTAGTATAATGGGTGCTTTGCAGTACCTTACTTTTACACGACCTGATATAGCACATTCGGTGAGCATTGTTTGTCAATATGTGCAGAATCCAACTGATCTTCATATGCACTTGGTCAAGAGAATTCTATGATATCTTCAAGGGACTCTGCACTGTGGGTTAACATACAAAGCTACTTCTGATGTTAGCTTATCTGCTTATTCTGATTCAGATTGGGCTGCCGACATCAACACTTGCAGGTCCATTACAGGTTATGTAGTTTATTTGGGTTCCAATCCTATTTGTTGGCAATTCAAGAAACAATCCTCTGTTTCTCAGAGTTCCACTAAGGCTGAATATAAGGCCCTTGCTCACTGTGCTGTTGATGTTTGGTGGATTCGAAATATACTACGAGATCTTCATGTTTATCTTCTATTTGCTCCTGTTCTTAATTATGATAACATTTCAGCCTTGGCATTCAGTACTAATCCGGTTTTCCACTCTCGTATTAAACATCTTGATACTGACTTTCATTTCGTTCGGGAAAAAGTATAAAAGGGTGATTTGCTAGTTCAATATGTCTCTACCACAAACCAAATAGCTAATATTCTTACCAAGGGACTTCATAGTCCTGTTTTTGTTCGGCATTGTATCAATCTTAACCTTGGAACCCCAGGTTAAGCTTGAAGGGGGGGAGGGGTAATAGCTATAGTTATCAAGAATGCCAGGTGGCAATTGTATCTGGTGATAGATGTTATTAGTACAAGATGTAGCTTACATAGTAAGCTTAGTGGTTATTAGTCGTAGTTACTATAAATAGCTGATTGTACGGTTCGAAGAGGGGTTAATGAGAATTAGCAATTCTTTACAGAAATCTCTCTCTCTCTCTCTCTCTCTCTCTTTCTCTTGCATTGAATTGTTCTTGATCTTTCTGTAAGCTTCTAAGTTGATTATGAATGGTGAACCATGCATCACCGTGGCTGTGTTTCGTAATAGAGTAACGCTACACTTATCATTTATTTGTATCATCCTTTGTACTATTTCACTGATAGAGATAGGCCTGGCAATGCATGTGGGTCTCATCTCTATTAGAGAAATGGTACAAATTGATGGTAAGATTAGGATTTTTGTTCGTAATACCATGCATAGAATAAGTTTCCCGATTTTCAATGAAAACTACTCACGTACACGTCGGTTTCTTTGTTTATTACTTTGTAGTGATCTGTAACTTGAATAGATTACGCAACTAAGTTAGTTAATTTGTATAGATTATGCATTAAGTCATGTTAATCTGTATAGATTATACAATTAAGTAACAAATACATGTTTAAACAATGCTAACAAGGGGTGCGTGGCGATATTCAATGATCTCATCATCGTGCTTTAGCTTTTGTCTTTCTTTAAAATTGTCTTATGAGCTCTGTCAGCTGTATGGTACGTGGTTCTTGAATT
Organism: Pyrus communis; assembly: GCF_041283825.1. Taxonomy (NCBI): domain Eukaryota; kingdom Viridiplantae; phylum Streptophyta; class Magnoliopsida; order Rosales; family Rosaceae; genus Pyrus; species Pyrus communis. The sequence goes on along the minus strand of NC_142581.1, from coordinate 9,000,359 downwards.
ATTTTAGGCTCATCAAAATTATTTTGTTCCAATGAAGCTGAAGAATTATGTTATGATATTTTTCTGGAGAAGGGGATTTGAACTTGGTTACAATGTGTTAGCAAAATCATCAAAATTAAAGTAGGGACTAGTCGACACCAATACATAGGCTGGTAGTCTAACAAAGTATAGCAAACTTGTCGGAATATGGTAAAATCCTTCAAGATTCTAGTTTTTAGGGTTTAGACCTGCTGAACCAATTTTAAACTGGCGGCCATACCAGAAACCACGAATTGTGGTGCTCTCTGAAACTTTTAGAATGGCCGGCTTGCAATTTAATTTCAATATTTTCCTATCTTTTCGGTTTTATGGTCATATCATTTTGATTCCAAGCTTTGGTACTTCATGTATCAGACTGAAATTACTTCATCGAGTTCTAGCGTTGAAGAATGCAATTATGCATAAAAAAATTGACGTAATATATGACTACTTATAAATAAATGGATTCACTACTAATAACACCGAGACTTTTGTGATAAGACCTAACACATGTCGCGTTGTGCAAGTGGTTAAGTGGTGCAAGTGGTTAAGTGGAGACAATATTAGTGTAATTAGTAGTGAGCATGTTGATTTTCAAGGAATGAATTGTATCTCATTCATTCATCATTTTTAGTTACAAGAACAACAAAACATATATAGAGGAACCTATAGAAAACTAAGAGGAAAGCTACGGAAACAATGGAGAGTTAAGACCCCTCCATGACACCTCCACCTAACTTAAACCACTAATTCATCCTTACAATGATGATGAGGTCTCCACTCTACCTAACTAAACATCATCAAGGCTTGCATTATGCCTAAAGTAGATATTAAACTAAGATGCACTAAAGCATCACTTAAGTTTTAGCCGAAAGTTTGAATCCATGCATTAGCTAGCTTTCCATTATTCTATTCTTCCATGATACTCCATGATGCTTCCAACTCTTAGGAACCCTACTTCCAACCCTACTTCAAATAAACAACCATCCAATACTCCCCCTCAAGCTAGATCCAGAAGGTTGATGGATCCAAGCTTGGAGAGGAGTCTTTGAAACTGATGAGAGGCCAGAGGTTTGGTGAATATATCGGCCAGCTGATCGGAGCTTTTTACATAATGTGTCTGAATCACCTGCGACTGTACTTGTTCACGAACATAGTGACAGTCGACTTCAATGTGCTTCGTCCTCTCGTGAAAGACTGGATTTGATGCTATGTGCATAGCAGCCTGGTTGTCACAAAATAAGGTCATTGGTTGAGTCGTGAACACACCTAAGTCACATAGAAGTCCTTTTAGCCATATCAGCTCACACGCGGTTGAGGCCATTGCACGATATTCAGCTTCGGCACTTGATCTTGCGATGACAGTTTGTTTTTTGCTCTTCCATGTGACCAAATTTCCACCGACAAAGGTACAGTAACCAGTGGTGGACTTGCGATCGATGGCATTTCCTGCCCAATCTGCATCGCAGTACCCCATGATTTGAGTGTTGTCATTCTTCGTCATGAGGATGCCACGAGCAACGGACCCTTTTAAGTAACGTAAGATCCTTTTTACAAGGTTCAAATGCTCGATGGTGGGGGAATGCATGAATTGACTGGCTATACTCACTGAATATGAGATGTCAGGTCTGGTAATCATTAGGTAAATCAGCTTACCGACAAGCCTCTGATAGGAGCTGATATCCGAGAGTGGTGTGCCTCCCAAGTCAAGTTTAAGCTTGCTATCGAGAGGAGTAAGTGCAGGCTTAGCATCCTTGAGTAGGTCCATGACGTATTTTCGTTGATTAAGAAATAGTCCCTTGTGAGAAGATGCCATTTCGATTCCAAGAAAATACTTCAGCACCCCAAGATCTTTAATCGCAAATCTTTGTTGAAGTGACTTTTTGAGTGTGGAGATCTTTGCAGCATTATCACCTGTAATTATTAAGTCATCCACGTATATCAACACAACTAATTTGCTCGCAGCTCCCGTGCGAACAAATAATGATGAATCTGCATTACTCCTTTTGAAACCAACACTATGAAGAACTGAACTTAGTTTTGCATACCAAGCACGAGGCGATTGCTTCAATCCATAAATCGACTTATGCAACTTACACACCAAATCAGGCTCCTGGCTTTGAGGGTGTCCTGGTGGCAATCTTATATAGACCTCTTCTTCAAGATCACCATGTAGAAAGGCGTTCTTTACATCCATTTGGTACATGGACCAACCCTTATTGACGGCAACAGACAATAGGACCCTAACTGAGTTCATTTTTGCAACAGGAGCAAATGTTTCTTTGTAATCTACCTCAAATGTTTGAGTGAATCCTCGAGCCACCAGCCTGGCTTTATGTCTTTCAATTGAACCATCAGAATTAAACTTGATCTTATAGATCCATTTGCAGCCCACTGCCCTTTTTCCTTTTGGAAGTTTGGTGATGCTCCAGGTGTTATGTTGGTCCAGTGCTTTGAGTTCATCTCGCATTGCTTTTTTCCACACAACTTGGTTATTAGCCTCATGAAAGTTTTGAGGCTCACTGTGACTTGAAATGGTATTAAGAAAAGCAGCATGAGATGGAGTCACCTTTTGATACGACACGCAATTGGAGATTGGATACCTCGGTTTATATGTGACAAAATCTTGAAGTCTTGTGGGAGGTTGTCTATCACACCGAGGGTTGCGTCGAGGTACTGGAGAGTTGTCTCATCCTCGTTCAAATTATCAGCCACACTTTGAAGATTTTCTTGGTTGCCGCTGTTATCATCATCCACAGAACCATAAGGATGAGTGCCTTCATTGTTGACTTCAGTGAGTGGTGTAGGAGATTCATCATTGTTGTCATGGTTAGAACCTCTTTCGTTTAAAACATCTGGAGTGCTGATTTCATCTGGAGTGCTGATTCTTGGTAGAGGAAGCAGATCAAAGATACACTCCCCCTGACCTGTGGCTTCAAGTGACTTGCTGAAAAAAGGGTTAGCTTCATGGAATCGAACATCTTTGGATACAATGATTTTTCTCAGTTGGGGATCATAGCACTTATATCCTTTTTGTGTTGATGAATAACCAAGAAAAATGCATTTGAGAGCTCAAGGGTCCAATTTATCTCGATGGTGTGACTGAATATGAACAAAACAGACACAACCAAAGGTTCTAAGATGTGAGAGGTCGATTTTTCTTCCTTTCATGACTTCAAGGGGAGATTTAAACCCCAAGACTCGGCTAGGAAGTCTATTGATGATGTACACAGCCGGCATGGCTCATTGGGACCAAAATCTCTTTGGTACATTCATGTGTAACATTAATGCTCTTGTTTTTTCCAGTATGTCACAATTTTTCCTTTCGGCTACACCATTTTGTTGAGGTGTGCCAACACAGCTTGTTTGATGCATGATACCATGATTGCTTAAATATTGTGACATGAGATGGGACGTGTATTCGGTGCCATTGTCAGATATTAAAGTTTGAATTTGAGAAGAAAAATGGTTCTTAACAAGGTTGTGAAAATCCTTAAATACTTCCATCACTTCACTCTTAGACTTTAAAAGGTACAACCAAGTGGCTCTAGAGAAATCATCAACAAAGATCACATAATACTTATAACCATCGAAAGATTCAAACGTTGGTCCCCATACATCTGAGTGAACTAGTTCGAAAACTTTACTAGTCCTAGATAAGGATGGGTTAAAAGGCAATCTAGTGTCCTTAGACAAATGACAGGTTTCACACGAAATTAAATCATTCCCTAAATTTGGAAACAAGGATGACAAAACAGGTTGAGAAGGATGAGCTAGACGTTGATGCCACAATTGACTATCTTGGGATGGATTGGACTTGGCTTGAAATCCCCTGGGACTGCTCTTTGATATGTAATAGAGACCATCTAGATAAAACCCTTCACCAATCGTCTTCTTGGTGAGACAATCCTGAAAAATGACATTGTGAGGAGAGAAGATGGCTAAACAATTCAAGGTATTGGTGATTTTTCCCACATATAGAAGTTGAAATGGAAAAGAAGGAACATATAAGGCTACTGACTCAATTTTGTCCGACATTAAGTGGATATTTCCCTTGCCTAAAACCTTGGAACTCTCACCATTGGCAGTTGAGACTTGAGAAGGTTGCGAAAATTTTTCAAACTTTTGAAACTTAGAAACATGATTGGTCATATGATCTGTGGCACCCGAATCAACAATCCAAAAATCATGCATCATATTTACATTAAGAGCAGTTTTGAAAGCAGTCATGATACCTTGCATGTCATCTCGGGACATGTGTTGTGTGTCTGTCAGAAAACCAGCGAACTTGCCTAGCAAAGCTGTTGAGTTTCCATCTTCAAAAACGATCGTTTGATCACTCTTAACCTCTTCTTTCTTGCTTTGAAGATATGCTGCAAACTCATTTATGAGTGCAGCCGGATTTGCTGTGAAGCTCTTGAGTGCGTCAGACCCATGTAAGGTTGAGGTAGATGCATTGTTGGCTCTGTGTGGTGCACGGTTCAGTCTTTGTGAGCCCTTGTTATCCTTCATGAACTCTGGCTTTAATTCTGGATGTAAAATCCAGCATATCTCCTTAACATGGCCAGTATAGTTGCAATGTTGGCACTTCAAGTGTGGATTCTTCACTTTGTATTTTCTTTCGTTGGTTAGGTAAGACATTGCTTCAGTTACATTGGTCTTTGTGCCAATGTTCATGACTTTCCTTCGTACTTCTTCACGTTGGATTGTTGCACATACACTGGTGAAGGAAGGTAGTTCGGGGTTCATGAGTATGTGGCTTCGTAGGTCTTCGTATCCTGAATCGAGGCTTGACAAGAGTTGGAATATCTTGTCTTCTTCTGCCCTTTTCAGTAGCACGGACGCTTCAGTTGTATGAGGCCGATACATTTCCAACTCATTCCACATGTTCTTCATGCTGCCAAGAAGTTGAACAAATGGCTTTCCTTCTTGTTGCAGGTTGGAAATGTCCTTCTTTAGTTGAAACACACGTGCAACATTGTTTTGACTGCCATACATCTCCTTGACTGTCTCCCATAGCTCGAATGATGATTCAGAATAACTGAATATTTCAGCTAGTTTACGCTCCATGGAATTTAGGAGCCATGACATAACTAGCTGATCCTTGCAAAGCCAGTTTTCATATGTTGGTGAGGAAGCATCAGGAACTTCTATGCTTCCATTTATGAACCCTAGCTTGGACCTTCCACCTAGAGCAAGGCTCACTGCTCTCGACCAAGGTAAGTAATTAAACTCATTTAACAAGACTGAGCTTAACCTTTGATTTGGATTGACATCCACCTCAGACATATTTCCGGAAGAAAGAACCGGTGAACTTTCAGCATCTGACCTAAGAGGATTGTCTTCAGCCATCTTGAGGATTGATCACGTTCGGATGAAGCAGAAGCAGGTTATTTTTCCTGCTCTGATACCATGTTGATTTTCAAGGAATGAATTGTATCTCATTCATTCATCATTTTTAGTTACAAGAACAACAAAACATATATAGAGGAACCTATAGAAAACTAAGAGGAAAGCTACGGAAACAATGGAGAGTTAAGACCCCTCCATGACACCTCCACCTAACTTAAACCACTAATTAATCCTTACAATGATGATGAGGTCTCCACTCTACCTAACTAAACATCATCAAGGCTTGCATTATGCCTAAAGTAGATATTAAACTAAGATGCACTAAAGCATCACTTAAGTTTTAGCCGAAAGTTTGAATCCATGCATTAGCTAGCTTTCCATTATTCTATTCTTCCATGATACGCCATGATGCTTCCAACTCTTAGGAACCCTACTTCCAACCCTACTTCAAATAAACAACCATCCAATAGAGCAGCTAACGTGACTCTAAAATCTTGACATTTAGGACAATTAAGAGACATGGTCAAGTATTGAGGACAACATAATTTTGTTGTTGATGTGTTGGTCTTTGAGAGCAAATAAAATTGAGTTATTCAAGGCTATTGTGCAAAGGTTCCATTTCAACCTATACGAAAGTAGAAAAAGGAACAAAACCCTGCCGAAGCCGTCCCATTACTTATTTCTATACCCTTGTCTCTTTCTACAACTCATTGTCAGATGGCAGCCGGATCTTGCACATAAATGTTGTTAGACCTATAAACTTGTGCTACATTAGTGTGAGTTCAAACCACAAAATCTAAGATATGAATTCCAATATTATAGTCTGTAATAAGCCTCATGTTGTATGCATTCCCCTTCCATTTCAAAGCCATATAAAGGCTATGCTCAAGTTAGCAAAGCTCCTACACTAAAGAGGTTTTCATGTAACTTTTGTCAATACGGAGTTCAACCACAGGCGCTTTCTTAAATCTTTAGGACCAAACTCCCTTGATGGCTTCCCCGATTGTCAGTTTGAAACAATTCCAGATGGCCTTCCAGATTCAGAGACTGATGCAACATCCCTAAACCTCTCTTTGCTATTTGATTCCATGAGAAAAAACTTCTTGGCTCCATTTCGCAACCTCCTCTTAAAACTCAATGACGCGATGATTTCCTACAGTAGTGTTAGTCCTCCAGTGACTTCCGTTGTTTCAGATGGTTTCATGCCTTTTGCTATCACAGCTGCTGAAGAACTTGGACTCCCTATCGCAGTGTTCTTTACTTTGGCTACAGTCGGATTCTTGGGCTGTAAGCAATACCCCACTTTGGTGGGAAAAGGACTTGCACCTTCCAAAGGTCAATACATAAATGCTAATGAAGCAACTGTTTGATTTTTATGATGAATTGGTTGTGCCTAAACAAATAATGATTTTTTTGTTGACATATTTATGCGTTGCATTGCAGATGAGAGTTACTTCACAAATGGTTTTCTGGGTAAGGTCTTAGATTGGATTCCAGGAGTAAAAGCTATCTGTTTAGGGGATCTTCCCATCACCTTTCAAACTACTAATCCCAATGACATCAAGTTTAACTTCATGTTGGAAGCAGCTGTTGCAGTTCATAGAGCTTCAGCAGTTGTTGTTCATACTTTTGATGCATTGGAGCCAAATGTTTTGGATGCTTTGTCATCTATGCTTCCACATGTTTACACTGTTGGTCCTTTCCAGTTGCTTCTCAATCAGGTACCAGAAGACTTTTTGGAGGCTATGGGTAATCTGTGGAAAGAAGAAATGGAGTGCTTCAAATGGTTAAACGCCAAGGCACCAAATATGTTGTTTATGTGAATTTTGGCAGTTTAGCAGTTGTCACACCGCAACATCTTATTGAGTTTGGTTGGGGACTTGCAAATAGCAAGCTTCCATTCTTTTGGGTAATTGGACCAATTTGGTAGTTGGTGAATCGGCAATTTTTCCACCCGAGTTTGTGGCTGGAACTAAGGAAAGAAGTCTAATAACAAGTTGGTGCCCACAAGAGCAAGTCCTCAACCATCCATCAGTTGGAGTGTTTTTAACACACAGTGGTTTGAATTCAACCATTGAGAGTCTGTCTGCTGGAGTGCCTATGCTCTGTTGTCCCTTATTTGGCAAGCAACGAAGAAATTGGCTCTATACTTGTAATGAATGGGGTATTGGCATGGAGATCAGTAAGGATGCCAAGAGAGACAATGTCGCGAAGATTGTCAAAAAGATAATTGTGGGAGAGAAGGGTAAGAAAATGAAAAATAAGGCCATGGAGTGGAAGAAACTGGCAGAAAAGGCCACTGAACCAATTGGTTCTTCATGGACCAACTTAGACAATTTAGTGAATCAAGTGCTATTAAGGAAAGGCTAGGTGTTGTCCCTGGCAACCTTTATTGGCCTTAACTTTGTTGTTGTCGATGTTATTGTTGGTCTTAATTAACTTACAAAAATGTAGTGCTTAGAGGCTATTGTGTATTGTCTAAAACAGACCATACATACCCTTGCCTCATAGGCAATACCACCTTTTAGTTTTTTGTTTGGTTTGCTGGAAATTTTAGATTGACTTAGGGAGGTTTTTAGGGGACTTCAGTTTAATTTATGGGTGATGTTGTGGAGACTAAATTAGTAGACAAAATTGCGAACTAAATGATGCGTTACCAATAAGAATGAGCATGTTAACCAACGCTTAAATTATAATCCAATCAACTTCCATGTCATTTAGTTTTCAAAATTTTGTCTACAATTTTAGTCTCCCTTGCATTACTCTTTATTTATTATATTGTACACAACTTTTATTTTGGTTATTTTTTTAGTTTTGTTGGTAGTGTTAGTTTGGTCTTTTCACTTCTTTTGGGTTGACAAAGGGTATTTTTAATAGGTAGGAGCCGGACCCTATCCAACAATCCAAATGAGCCAATTCCACTAATAAAAATATATAAACCCAGATTGGCTTGGACTCATTTAATAAAAAAATTTGAGTTCGGATCCACCAAAAATAAACCTGGCCCGTGGCCAACCCTACTTGTAAGTGGTTTGTAGCTTAGCTGGTTAGAGCATTTGTCATTGCACCTGAGGTTCCGTGTTTGAATCTCTCTCTTTGTAGTTTAATGTACATTTTATATTGTTTGTCAAAAAATAATTTGGGGAAAATGAAAATGGTAAATAATGGTTAAGCTGATAGTTAGACATATGTAGAGACCACTAATGATATAACGATAGATTTACGATAAGGGGTAAAGAAATAAATTGGTATCGGATTCAACATTCACAAAATTTGAACCTAAACGTCTTAATTATAAATGAATGAAAATAACACTTACCGTAATACTAAGTGTTGTACACATGCATTGTTCCGAAAGCTTCATTTTATATCTAGAAATACACAATTGTTTGCAATCAAACATATGATTATTAATCAACTATCTAGTGCAAAGGAATATATTTGGCAATCATGCAAGGGAAGAAAAATTTGACAAAATACACATGTCGAAAACACTTAATATTACAGAATCCATCAACAGTATGGAAGTAGAAGATTAAACCAAACATATATTACATTACAATGCTTAAAATGTGATGGAAACAATTGCGAGGGGATTTGATTCAGATGACCGTTCCCCTGCCGGTAACTGGCGAGACTAACGTTTCCATGTAAACGGTGACTTCCGACTGAGTCCCGATAACAATGTTTCTAAACGTCTTTCCCTCCGGATTATATATACAACGCCAATATGTTTCGCTTGTAGTCCAACAAAACTTCGCCATTCTCTAAAATGCATAGAGGCTTGAAAGATTCCTTGCACTCTTCAGGTAGGATCTGATCCGAAGGAATTTTTACCACTTTAGTCCAAGATTTTGCGACTCCGTACTCCTTCATCACCCATATCCGAAGATCCGTCTCCATTGGGTAAGAATACACAAATAGACAATTTTTACTAACACCAACTCCCACAAAGACATAGTTTTTGTTGCCGAGGTAGGGCAATGGCAACATATGCTTAAATTTCTCATCTGCTAAATCGAAAGACAAAATTTGCGAAGCAAACATATTAACTTCTACCCAATGTAGAGCTCCGTTTAATAAGCAACCCTTCCCGTTCAACTGAAAGTAATTGATGTGATCATCGTCAGCACTCTTCCTCCATGAATCAGATTTGAGTGAGAAAACTTGAATCACGACTTCTTTAGAACCACATGTAGTTTTAGATGATCCTTGGACTACCTTGTAATCATCCGTGGTGGGATCATTACCAAATCCATAAAACAGCGAACCGAAACCTGAATAAAGAGGTTTTGGTAATACCTTGGACTGCCTAGTACAAGGGTTCCATATGATAATTATGTTGCAGTTTACATTTAGGCATATCACGCCGTTGCAGGAACCCACAATTCGTGTAAGAACAATATCCGGGATCCTCACTGGAAAATCAGGCTCTTTACCTGTGACATGAACATGAGCATCACTTTCTTGATCCGCCAATGCGACGTGGACAATGGAGTGGATACACGCGGACGAGATAAGGAGGGTGAAGTTTCTGGTGTTGTTGATGCATGTGAGTACAGCGTGGCTGAGGTGCTTCGTAACAAATGAGAATCGGAGATTAAAGCGCCCCATGACTTGCATACACACCGAAATTGGAGTAAAGATTTGACTGGGAGCCTTGAGAGGATCTCGATAATAATGTCGTTGTAGTCAGTGAGAGGTACTCGTTGATGGAGTTCACTATCAGAGGGGACTTGTGGTTGCTTCAGCTGCCGGGGGCTATTGGGGCCGTCCGCCGTGGTAGTGTTGCTTCCAGGTGCTGGCGGGAGTTTCGAAGTGGAGATTCTTGGAAAAAGGAGGTAAATACAAGAACAACCCCTTGAGTTTGTCTTTGCAGAAAGCATTGTGTCGACAAGGTACTTCTCGAACTATATATAAAAATTGGGAATGTCTGAATGAACACACATACTTCCTTACAACACCCAAGCACTAAAAAATTATTAAAAAATTAAAAATTAAACTAAAAAATATATGTTATAGACAAATCAAATTTCGTGAGATTGCTTAGCTTTCTTCATTCTTTTGTTTCTCCGAAAGCTATGCACTTCCACCAGCCTTTCATTCAACTACCTTCAAATTTTGGTCGAAGTTCCTCGAAGATCGTAGCAACGATTTACTAGCTATCACCAACAAATCTGACAGTTAGTAAATAGCATTTCACTCGTTCAAAAAGAAAAATGTTGTATGTTTCTCATTTCAAGTCATAATACCACTCAAACTATCTATTTAAAAAAAAAAAAAAAAAAAAAAAAAAAAAAAGAACACATCAAGCTCGAATAGATACGAGTAGTCAACTACATTCAAACAAGGAGTTAAGTACAAGTTTTTTTTCATTCCAGTTTGGTACCTAATAAAGTCATAATTCTGAAACACTTTCATACATCTGTTGAGTTTTTCGCCCTAACCTCCGTTAACTAATGACGTGGCACCCACGTGGACAATGATTGGGTACCACGTGGACATTAAATATAAAAATTAAAAACTAGGGTACATCTTAGTTTATACTACCCTGAAATTTCTGGGTTTTCAACATTTCATACATCAAGCTTTTTTCATCCTAGTCTGGTACCTACAGTGATAATTCTTAGACAATTTCATACATTTGTTAAGTTTTCTGTTAAAACAGCAGTTAACTTGTAACGTGGCTTCCATGTGGACAATGACTAGGCGCCATGTGTCAACCTAGGGCCCACGTTGACACGCTCGACCCTGATATTCCCTGAACACCAGGGTAGGTACGTGCTGGCCGACACTCAAAGGTGACGAAGCCATATTAGGATGCATGAGAAATAATAATTATAAACAATACTTATAAATTTAAATACAATGATTATGCAAATGAGGAACGTGTTCAGAGCATACAATCTAACTAGAACACTAAAGGGAAGAATATAAAATTGAATGAATAGAAGAATGGATCCTACATCAAGAGGACTCAAAGATGCTGATGCGGAAGTGCCTTGACGCCGGGATTGTACACCTCGATTCTAAATCCTGAAACAAACATGCGTTGATCAAATTGATATATATATATATATATAATACTGAAACGGTTATCAACATACTAACCCCCAAAGTTTTATGAAAACTCAATAGCATAATATGTAATAGGTTTTTCCGAAAACCCTAGCATGCCATAAAACCTTTCATGAAACATATATCGTATAGTGTGCTAACTAGTGGTATCATATATAAATATCTTCCGGCTGAAGCCATCTACCAACGCCCGACCGAAGCCAATATAAGTATCTTCCGCCGTAAGCACAAAACAGTGCCCTACACACACCTGCCCAAAGGCAATATAAGTATCATCTCCCATACGCACAGAACAGTGCCCTACACATGCCCGCCCAAAGGCAATATAAGTATCATCGCCCGTAGGTAGAACAGTGACCACTAGATACGCACAAAACCATTGAATATAATCTTACCATAAAACATATATCATATACCTCAAAACCTCTTTATAGTATATAGTTATCCATCATGTATACTACAAAGAGTGTAAGTTCGATAAAATATGGTATTCCAAAATATTCTCAGTAAAGTATGATAATCATAAGGTGTAAATTTAATTTACTCATAAAACATAACCATTAAGTCATGCTTTTCATGTATGCATTTCTACTATTAAAACATGCATTTTAGAAGGGGTCCACTCATAGATACTTCGCCACCGAAGAGCCACGCAAACTAGCGAAGACGGAAATGCCACAATAAATACACCTAAGCACATAAAGGGTCCAATTAAAAAAACTCTATTCAAACGATTGGGAAAACGGACATAAAAAAACAGATTCAAGACGTCGAATTACCCTAAGAGGGGTCCCGGGTAAATTTCAAAAAAGTCAACAAAAAGTCAACATGGGAATATTCCATTGGCTCTGAAATGGGTTGGGCTAAAGGGTCGTGGTTTGGGCCTGAGTTCAATGGCCCAAAGGCCTAGGTTTTGGGTTGCTCACTTTAGTTTTGGGCTTGGTTGCACAAAGGTTTTGGGCTCGGCTTTAAGGGCTGGACCCAAGATTGGGCCGGGTAGCTTGGCCCAAGGATTAGGCCGAGTTAATGTCTCTGGGTTGAGCCTGGCCTGTTTCCAGGCCGGTTTCAAGGACGAGGAAAGCCAGAGCTTTCCAAGCTCAATTCAACCCCAAAACGTAACCAAAACAAGTCATGCAATATACCAAAATGAAGCCCAAGGAACAAGGAAGAGATTCGTACCAAATTCAAGGTGTGTGGTGGCTGGCCGGAAAATGACCTACAACTTACGGGGTTCGCCAGAAAATATGGAGAATGCTTCCTCGAGTTGTTCCTGCATTCAAACCACCCTAAACTAACCTAAAACATGATCTAAAGGGATCTTATGAGGCTTACCTTAGTTGCACTGTTGAAAACTTTCCAGTAAAGTGCAAGCATAGTGACTGTGCTCCAGTGCAGGCCAAGAAGATAGGGAGAGTGATTGGTAGAGGGGTGAGGGAGAAAAGGATGGTCAAGGGGGTGGTGGTTGTGTATGAGTATGTAAGTGTAGGTGTGTGTGTGTGGGAGTGCATCGAAAAGGAACGGAGAGAGTCAACAAAGGTGGAGGGTGTGAGAGAAAGAGAGAGAGAGAGAGAGAGAGAGAGAGAGAGAGAGAGAGAGAAGAGATACGATGCACGGGAAAATAAGGAGGGAAAGAAGGAAAGAAATGGGCGGGGGGACCAAAATCAAGGGTGGGCCCTTTGGGCACACCTAGGGCTGGGTTCGGTTCAAAACGGTTCGGTTTTTTGCCTAAACTGAAACCGAACCGAAATTTCGGTTCGGTTCATTTTTTTTTTTGGTTCGGTTTTTTTCGGTTTCGGTTTTTTCCGGTTTAGTTTTGGTTTTTTTCGGTTTTTATTTTTATTTTTAAATGATGTAAATGGAAGGAACCTACCTATCAACCTCCCAGTTCTCATATATTAGAGAATTGAGAGCCTCAAAATCCTGAATATATTCAAGTAATTCAACTACTTGTGATCAAGTAGAACGAATTCAAATTTTCAAAAGTTAAGCAAATACATAAACATATATTCTTCAAGGAAATGTACATCTCTAAGATTCAAAATTCAAAAACTTTAAAATTTACAAAATCATGAAATAACTTAACAAATTAACTGATCGATGCAAATAAAAAAAAAAGAAGCAATTGGGTTCTTCTAAATACCATAATCGGACTTCAATAGCGCATGCCCAGTGCCCACATTCAAATTCATAGTCAAGTCAACAATAGATCTAGAAAATTCCAAAACATATTCAGAGAAAAATACAAACTTTTTCACCTTAAATTACATAAATTTCAAATGGGTAACCATACAATTAAAAACCTATGAACTGACAAATAAATAAAACCACAACCTTTGTTGCAGCGATATCGTCATGATCGTCGCAAGCTCTTTCAATTCCTCTTTTCGTCGGATCTCGAAAAGGGCGAGGGAGAATCATGGTTTGGAAGAAGGAATCCGCGAGGAGGACAGGAGAAGACTGGAGAGAGAGTGATTTGGAGGAAGAGAGGAAGGAGAGGGAGAGGGAGGGAGGGAGAGGGAGAGAGAGAGAGGAAGCAAAGGCAAAGAGGAAGCAGCGGACGGAACAGAGAGGTGTTTGAGATCTGAAATGAAATGGGAGAGAGACGGCTAGGGTTTGTAAAGTTAAGAAATTTTATAAAGCATTAAACATAAGAAACCTATAAATAAATTACTGGTACAATTATAACAACACAAAGCCTATAGTCAAGTTGGCTTGCAACAACCAACCCCAACCCGCAGGGAAAGGGTTCAAACCCTGACGGCAACATGTATTTTTTAGTATTTATATATGATTTTTTTTTCAGTTCGGTTCAGTCCGGTTCGATTTCCAAACCTTAAAAACCGAAACCGAACCAGCCAAATTTGGTTCGGTTCGGTTTGGTAGTTTTGGTTCGATTTTTTTCGGCCTCGGTTCGGTTTGGTTTTCGGTTTTTTGAACCCACCCATAGGCACACCATTTAACATCAAAAAGCAATATTTTAAACAAATAAAACCCAACCAAAGTAAAAATACAGAAATACCCCTTCATTTCGTAAATTACGGGATGGGTTGTTACACACATAGATATTAAAAATTAAAAATAAAGATGAAGGGATTGAAAACATTGAGTTCCCAGCGAGTTTAAAACTAAACCTGGGCAGACCTGGCCTCGCGCACCCCCAACACATTGACACAAAGATCAAAGTTTGGTGTCGAATTCGAAACAACGGAGTCTGGAGAACCGCCTCTGATCCGAAGATAACTTTTCGACGACGGGGACAGGGTATATTCCATGAGGCATTACGAGAATTTGTTCCTGAACAAGCGACTCAGTTGCTAGGAAAACGAGAGGGGTCCTCTTCCCAGGTTCGCGGTTGGAGCAATCGATGCAAGCAGAGCAGGTGAGCCAGACGAGATCGCTGTCAGTATCAGAAACGAGAAAGAGGCGAGGTGGAGGAGTGTCGATGCAGAGATCGACGAAGTACTGTCCAGAATTTCCTGTCATCTTAGTTTAAAGTAAAATATCGCTTGTAGAGAAATTCACCTGTCATCTTCTTCAAGGGCTTCTAGAGATGGTGGTGGTGTGGCATCTTCAAGAATTTTCTGGGGAATCAGACCTTGGAACTTATTAAACTTGGCAGGAATTCTTGAAGAAGACTTGGTGAGTGAAATTGCAGTGCAGCCATTGAACATAGAGTGAGAAGAAGATAAGGGCAAATGTGCAAAGAATGAGGAGTTGGATACTGAAGAAGAAGAAATGGAGCAGAAGTGAAACAGAAGAAAGGGAGCAGAAGTGAAACAAGCAATATGGGGATGTGGAGGAAGCCATCAATGAACTCGCTGCTGACACCATCATTACTTGTACAAAAGTTGGAGAGATTTTGTTTTTTATTAGATAAATATTATTTTTATTTCTTTTGTGATTGACTTGAGTATTGAGTGAAGATCTTTATAGAAATTAAGAAGAAAATCAATCAAAGTGAATTTATACATTTTAGAAATAATTATAAAATGCACTACTAAAGTTTAGAAATGCTAATAACCTTCTCACTTATTTTTTCAGTTCAACTCTCATTTCTTTTAATGTCAAGTGTGCTCTAGTGGCATTCAAAGCTATATTTTAATTACGTTAAAATATTTGTCAATAAAAAAATAATTAACCCCTTAACTTGCGTGCTAGTCGAATAAACTTGACATAAGTAAAAGTAAAAATGTTGAATATGAAAGTAAGTAAGAAGGTTGTTAACATTCTCTTGAAGTTCTGGAAATAATTTCCCTAAATGGATATGGCCTTTCAATCTTTATGTATTAATCGAAAAAGTGTTAAAAATATCGACCATTCAAACTACTAATGTGTATAATTTCATAGGCTTTCGTGAATTGTTTATGTAGCATGCGTGGAGCTTACGTTTTTTTATTTGAGGATACTAATATTGTGAGAAAATTAGAACGTTTTATCGCCTTATTGTAAAGTAAAACAACACTACAAATTGTATATGCAATTGAGTAATACCAATTTTTTAGCCTAAATTTACAAATTATATAATGTGTGACCATTAAAAAATAAACACGTTAATCAATACATAAGTAATAACTTAATTATCAATAATCACGTCGTATGGTTACAAAAATTTAGTTTCAAAGTTGATCTTCCTAAATTACCCTTTGCAATTAGTTCTAGGGATGTGATATCCACACACCCCATTTTACTTCTCACACGCCTTTTGAATTTTAGGTCGTCGGATCAGATGAATTGAAAAAGATCAACAGACAGAAATTATCAAATTATGTGTGAGAAGTAAAATAAGATGTGTAGATAGTACACCTCTAGCTCTATTGGTCAACGATGTAAATATTGCATCCTATTAAACGAACGAGGTGAAATTAAGCGTCGCTTTGCGTTCTCACCGACTGGGCCTATTGGGCAATTTCGAAGCGGTCCACCGAGAAATTTTTTTTATAGCCGTTAGAAAGAAAGAGCTCCCTTACATTTAGACCGACGGCTCAGATTCACTCAATTCAAACTTCAATGCAATCAAAACACTATCCTCACAAATCCTCCGGTCCTATTAACAAACGGTCTCCTCTCTCTCTAGCTCTCTGAGATCTTCGCCTAAAACTCACAACCCTCTCTCTCTCTAGAACTCGCATTCTTGCTGTGACTCGATTCCATGGAAGGTACTCTCCTGACTGTCGTCTCTCTCTCTCTCTCCCCAATTATTTCTTGTTTTTGATTTAATTTCTTGTTAAATCGTTGAGCGAGCGGCGTAATAATAACGAATTTTTCCGCTTTAATTCAGATCAAGCAGTGGAAATGTTCCCCAAAAACTGCAAAGACTTCGTTGCGAATCATGACTCCAAGCCCTCTTCGACCTCTGAAGCAGGTTCTTTTTGTTTTATTTTATTCAATTTGCCCACTTTTTAATTTTTTGAATTACGAGAAAGTGTTGAATTTGAGGTTCGGATTCGATTATTACTGCTTCGTCTAGTTTTAATTTTGTTTTCCCGTCCAAGAAAATGTAGAATCGGGAAATTTTCTGATTCAATTTCATCCCTCTTTTTCTTGAGTTAAAACTTAAAACCCGATTACAATTCAGTTGGACAGTGACGTGAGCGACAAAGGTGGGTAATTTCAGAAATTCTTGGTTTTTTAATCTTTAATTTTCTGAAAGAAACTGGGAAACTTTTCAACTAAACTGTTACATTGTGAATTTCAAGTGAGTAGTTGAAGTCAGGCTCTGATTATATCATTATTTTCAGAATGTACTCCAGACCCGTCGAGTGAGATTCTGATTATATTATTGGTGAGAGTAGCACGCCGAACGGAACTTAACAAGGTTCTCCATGTCAGATGGTCCTTCCAGTTTTCCAGATGATCTCAACTGGCGTATCAGGTATATATAAACCACGAATTTCTGTTTGTTTATTTTGTTTTCATTTCCCCAATTCAATTTATGACTTTGATTACTTCGCCTTCGTGTTCCTGTAATGTCTTACAGGATAGATTTAAGGACCGGGAGTCTTCAGGTGTTGAGATTGTGCCGGTATTATCACAACCCCATGGCGGTTGGACAGGACAAAGTGGTTATATGTGCAGGTAGACCTTCACCCCATCCGCTCTAAGTTTCATTCAAAGTGGTTCCGCTTCTCAAGTACAGAATTAATGCTTTCTGTGGTTATACATTTTCAGGCTGCTTTTTCCAGAGCCAAGCAAATTTATAATCCTCTCTCCACACTCCACTGCTGCTGTGTCATGCGGGCAGAAGCAGATGACTGAGGTATCCCTACTGTTCTCGTTCACATTTCTCAGTTTGCTTTTGTTACATTTGTCGTTATATTTCAAGTATGCGTGTACTTGTTTATTTGACTATTCAGTTCGTATGAGATCATGTGGCGACTGGTAATGAAAACTTATATTCAGCTGAATGTCGATGTACAAGTTTGGTTATGGCCGGACCGGCTGAATCCCTTTTGTAATTTTGCATGTTCAAAGTCGAACATGGGATTGAAGATAGATATTATTCTGTGAATATATAACTTTGAAATCGGACAAAAACCTTTTCTTGAGTCTTGATCTGCGCCATACCACTGCCTTGTTTACTAGTTTAACTCACAGTTTAGGTGTAAATAATTTGTTGCAACATCACCTAATGTCGTCTTCACCCCGGGGCCGATTTTTTTGGCCTCTAGGGTTCCTCATCAATAAGAATTTTGCTCTCCGGTTATTCTAAGTGTAAGTAGTAAATATATCCGAAAATGCCGCACGCTTTAATGGTCTTGGACCAAGCCATTTTTCTTAAGGAAGCAAAGCTGCAAGGCGCATGTTGGAGGGAAGGTTTCTTCATTAGATGATGTTGAGGTCATTGTCTATTTATGGACGTACATGACACCCTGTTTTTGTGTGAAAAAGGTGACATATTCATATACTTGCATGATACGTGTAAACAAAGAAAAAGAAATATGAGCTTGTCCACAATCTAACTTTATATCATCTGATTTGACTATCAAAATTCAAGTAATTCTTTAATCCAGCATTGTGTTTTGTTAACGTCGCTTTGAGGAAAAGCTCAGAATGGTGATTGGAAGCATTTGTATTTTCTTTCTGTTTTGAATATTTCGACAAATTCACTAAACATTTTTGGTTTTGTTCTCATGCTTTAGGATTTGAAGAGAAGTCAAGCTCATTACAAATTCCTTTCCAGACCCTGCAATTCTAAACACCATTCAGCTGCTAAGTGAGCCTTTTGTTTTAATTACTCACAATTATTTTCTAACTTTCCTTGTCTTTTTAATTGTAATTTGTTGTTTCTGGATATACAAATGCAGAAGCTTCATCGGAATTGCCCTGGTATGCCTTCTGAAGACTCACTTTATAACTGCTGCTTGCTGTGACTGTGCTTAGAAACATGCATAGGAGTTAACTGCTAGATAAACATGATTATGAATGATCTTAGAGACTTAGCAATTCAATGATAGGCTAGGAACCCATAGCTGTTTGTCTGCTTTGACTGTCCTCTGCGTGAAATTTGATTGCATTGAACTGCTTAAATTTTTTGCAATATGATAGTCTCGGAACTCCTGTGGTTGATGTGAATGAATGAATTGCTGCTGGATGCAGGATCCAGTTTTTCTTTATTTGCCTTGCACATCTTAGATGAAATAGGGCCGCAGTTTTTCTTTATTTGCCTTGCACGTCTTGGATGAAAGAGGGCCGCCTTGTATGACCCGATTGCAACCTGCAAAAGGCCAAAGTTTTCCAATCAATAACCTGTTAACCTGTTTTTATCAACACAGTTTTTCACAATAGAAGTTTCTCCAAGCAAAAATTTTCTTTGAAAAGATAAGAATTTTATCCAACAAAACAAATGCTTTTTCGAATTAAAAACACACTTAGGCAAACAAGAATTTTTTTGCAAGCAAGGATTTTCAACTAGTATTATTGAAAGAAAGCAAAACTGAAAGCAAAATGTATTTTTGTTGGATTTTTTCAAGTTAATGTCTATAGTTAGACGTAGTAGAAGTCTGATGGTCATTCTTCAGAGTCATTGACTCATGTGCAACATCGTATGATGACTCCAAGTATGGTTTCAGCTTGTGATCATTCACTTTGAATGTGTTGCCACTTTACTCATTAATAATGTCAATAGCCTCATGAGGATAAACCTCTTAGTAACCCAGCGTTGCTCGTTCCAGCCGGATTTCAACTTCTCTGGAAACAACTTAAACCTTGAATTAAACAACACTACTTTTTGCCCTGGTTGAAACTCCTTAGTTTTCTCCTTGTAGATCGGTGCACTTTCAATATGCCTCATTACGAATTTTGTCTAGCTTGTTGAATTGCAATTTACCCTTATCACTAGCAGAATCTGTTTGGGCCCAAAATAATATTGGTGGGCCGAGTTTAGGTTTATGCTCGGCCCAAAACTGTTTCAAATATACTATGGGCTACTTGGTGACCCCGAGTCATTCAGCAAGGATGGTCGAGTCCTATCACAAGAAGGAATAATTCGGATAAGCGAAGGGGATGTGGAAGTCCTAGGGCAATTAGGACTCTCGACCAACAATGAATAAAGGCTCAAAAAGAGGTGAGTACAAAGTCCTAATGGGGGTAGGATTTGTCAAAGCAGTGTTGGAACGAAATAAGAAGTCCCAATCCAGATATGATTTTGGCTCGATCTCAAGAAGGATTCGGTACTATAAATACAAGACATTATGCAACAATTGAATGACCTACAATTCAACACACAACTGCTCTGCGCAAAACCTCTCAAACATCTTGAGATTTTTTATTTTCTTTTTCCCGCCGACACATCTTCAGTTTGGATAAACAGCACTGTGAAGGTAACTGGTGAACACCTTCAGTTTGGATAAACAACACTGTTGCCGTAAAATTAGCCGACCGAGGAGCACCTTCAATTTGGATAAATAGCATTGCGTCGAGGCCGACTGGTTACCTATCCAAGTCTCGGTCGAGAAGGGTTTTCGAATCCTTATTGGTAGAGGTCATCTTATTAGCCTTCTCGGCGAAGTAAGGTGTTACGAGTTACAACATTCGGCGTACTGGACGCCGAGTGATTTTATGATTGGATACTCACAAGTGAGTTTCAGAGTTTAGCATTTTGACAGCCGAATCACATTCACCATCAACACATACATCACCTTTGAATACTTGTTTCTGTACAGTCTAGTGTCAATTCGTCGTGCTTATACTCTTACGAATATAATCACTGTGACCGAATCCGGCACCGACGATTTGTGAACTTCGCAGAACTAGCAGCCTTGTCTTCAGGCTCGAGAATCCAAAGGTCGAGATTTGTTCTTTCCTCGGTCGCAGTCGCAAGATAAAGAAGTCAGCAACGCGCTTAACGCAACATCAACAAATTTTACTCCTCGGCCAAGCTTGGTTGTCGAGTTGGCACGTCCCGCATTCAACCGAATGACGTAGTTAGCTTATTAGTTACTCAGCATGTGCGCCACATAGGCTTTGTAATTTTTAGGGTCAACATTTTGGCACGCCCAGTGGGACATTGTGCTAGACCTTCGGAGTTCATGACTATTGAGACAAGGTCCGTAAAGAAGAAAACAATCATGGGAAAGTCAACAATTGACTTACCAGTGCAAGGCCCTGGGCAAGATTTGTCGCAGGTACAAAATCCGATCATTGTTCGCCACCCGAGGATACAAGTGCGACACGCCGAGAGAAGAAAATTTGTCTCAACGGACAACCTCGTAACCCAGAAATTTCCAACCAAACGACAGGCATTTTCGTTGAAGGAATAGTGAAAGATTGCGACGAAGATGGTGGGGAGGGTTCTGATCCGCCAACTAGGTTGTTTCTTCGAAGACGACTTGATGAACAATATCGACAGATTGAACAGTCGATAGGCCAGAAAATGAATGATTTACTAAACGCAATACACATACCAGGATGCTTGAACTATTGATCAGTAAAGCCTTCGAAGATGGCCACGTCGGCCAACCTCGGCAGCCTTCTTTTACGAATGTTCCATTATAAGCTGAGAAAGGATCCGCTCGGCTACAACCAATTGACTTAGAGTAAAGAGGTGGATCAAGCAATAGATCTGACATACCTAACCAGGGAATAGAAGCAGCATCCGTCAATACCGAGGTCCAAAGAATGATCGACTCGGCCTTAAAAAAAGGGTCGAATTTCTCAAAATTCATCCACCCGTACCCGGCTTATGTGGAAAAGTTCGAATAACCTAAACGCTTCAAGATCCCCGACTTCAGTCTGTTCGCCGGAGAATCGTCCTTATCCTCGTTAGAACATGTGGCTCGGTTCACGGCGCAATGTAGGGACGTCAATAGTGACTTCCATAAACTACGACTATTCAACTTTTCACTGACAGGGTCAGCTTTTTGCTTGGTACATTAATCTCCCACCAAACTCCGTCCAGAGTTGAGAAGAATTGGTCCAGAAATTCCATGAACAATTCTATCGAACAAGGATGGAAATGTTCGTTTCATTGTTGGTTAGGATGGCTCAAGCTTCAGACGAATCATCGATGGAATACTTAACAAGGTTCAAGTCGGCTAGGAATTGGTGCCGAGTACCTCTTCCTGAAGTTGAATTCGTCAGAATTGCCCTAAACAGCCTGGACGTGGAATACAAAAAGAAATTCCTGGGGGCAAATATTCGAGGTCCCCATCCCGGGGAACACTATACAAGAATCTCACAGTCAGCTATGCATTGGCCGAAAGCGAGGACCCCTAATATGCCAGTGTGGACGCGGCTGAAATAATGATAGATAAACCATACGTTTGCAAGGCATTAGCTCAAGTAAGTCTCAAAGATGCCAAGACCTGCTCGGCCGCCGAGGAGATAAGTAAAGCATCGAAAATTTACACTTTTGATATCACTAAAGCCGATGCAATTTTTGACCAGTTGTTGGTAGCAAAGATCATCAAACTTCGGCCAAGACACAACATCTCTAAGGCCGAAGAATTGAAGGGCAAAACATATTGCAAGTACCATAATTCAAACAAGCATGCTACCAATAATTGTGTTGTGTTCTGGGACGCTATTCAAAATTGGATCGAGAAGGGTAAGTTAAAATTCCCAAAGAAACATATGGTGGTTGACGTCAATCCATTTCCCTCAACGACAATTGGTATGGTGGATGCTCATCTCCCTAAAAACAAAGGAAAAGGAAAGGCCGAATTCGTCGTGGTGCAGCATGTCCGTAAGCAGAATAGTCAACCAAGATTGAAGATTGATTTATTTTCAAATGCACCACCCACAGAACCTTC
This sequence comes from Pyrus communis, assembly GCF_041283825.1. Lineage (NCBI taxonomy): Eukaryota > Viridiplantae > Streptophyta > Magnoliopsida > Rosales > Rosaceae > Pyrus > Pyrus communis. Next base: position 8,977,662 of record NC_142581.1, on the reverse strand, counting down.
AGGGCCGGCCATCGTTGAACCCATGTCAGGTTTTAGTTTTGAAGAAACTGATGAATCAATGGTTTTATGCGACCACTGTAAAACATGAGTTGAACCTAAAAAAAGGGCATCTCCGGCATCGACTTTAGGCTCACCATCCACGGCCGCTACAAAACCGCCAAAGGAACTCAGTGCCAGCCCACGATGCCAAATGTTTGAGAGACACGGTCCACATGTACAAGCAAAAGACCCAGCCCCAGTCAGACGACGTCTTAACTTTGACGCATTGTTCTATAATGAGGATTATTACTCGCGCAACTCAAGCAATTCGATTTTGTCAGTCAATCGAAAAACCTTCAAACCGCCTAAGCCACGAGACCAACGTTGGTACAGTTACAATTCTCCAACCGGCCTATATACGACGTTATCTAAGTCTCAAAAACGTTATTGCCAGTAGATAGATTGCATGGCTCGACGACAAGAAGCGCAGGCTAATTCGACTACCCGGTGGCAACCAAAAGAGGCAGTAGGAAGCGGTGACGATCGGCCTACCCCGACTATCATGGCCAAATTACTTCAAGGGAAAAAAGCAATTGCTTGCGACTTTGAGACCACCATTGAAGAGTCCGAGAAACGTATCAAGCTCCTTCTTCGGCCCGGGGAGATGAGAGCTCATCTCGAGCATTTTGGACAAGAGGCTGAAAATAAATTTCCCCCGCTACCACTGCAGGAATCGTTAATCAAAGTACGGTGCAATCTGCACCCTCCATTCCTTGGTGAATCCTTGGAGTACATGCGAGAATTTCATAAGAAATATTCCGCCAATGACTTATACTGACTACCTAAGGCATGTTAGGAAGCCCTTGACCTAGCACTAACTTGCCTTGATGCTGAGCAAATTATCCAAAAAAACTTCTAATCCAGCAATGAAAGCTAAGTTCCAGCATATACGTGAGGCTAGGGTCCTCGGCTTTGAGGTCGACACGTACACAGATATAGACACCGCCGAGTTACCCTTTTCACTCGAAGACCTTCAACAGTTGCGATATCATTTCAAAGTTTTCTCGACCGTATCTCTTTTCGGCCTTATGGCCAATGAGGAAAATCGTGTGGCGCGTTTAGACGCATATCTGGACACAAGAAATTCTCGAATCGCCTACGAAGAATGAGCCCGTAAAGTGCTACAAGAACGAAATCAATCTTTGGCAGTAAACGCGCTCGAGGAAGATAATTAGAATAGAATAGATTCAGTCCATACACCTCAAGAGCAGGTTCATACCGAAGCGCTAAATAGTCCAATCGAAGACATTCCAACGACTGATACTACATCTGCTACTCTGGAAGACGACAACCAAGACCCGATAGGTTCCTCGGTCCTCGAGCATATGAAGATCAATATGGTCTATGTCTTACCGGCTGAGTTTCAACGAAGCACCCATCATTCAAATTTTTTGGATGGAGACGTGGTTGCCGAAAAAGCAACACAAGTGGATTTTGTCGCTACTGACGAAGATGGGGAAGTCAGTAAAGGCGACAACCTTAAGGCAGCCCTGGTCGAATTATTTCCCCGCTCTTCTTCTGTTAATCTCCAACATCTAAAGCCGTTATACGTCACGGCTCATATTGAAAGATATCTTATTTTCAAGGTGTTTGTCGATTGTGGAGCCACAGTCAACATCATGCCGATTTTCGTTATGAAGGCATTACGCCTTTCCCATGACGAGCTTATCCCATCAGGGATAACGATGAGCAGCTTCATCGGCGACAAGTCTCAAACCAAAAGAGTGCTCCCATTAGAAGTCAGCGTTGCCGGTCGTAACCACATGACGACATTCTTTATAATTGACTCAAAGACTGACTATAATGCATTGCTCGGCTACGATTGGATCCATCAAACAAGTTGCATTCCTTCATCGCTATACCAAGTTCTCATATTTTGGGACGGTAAATCGATCATAGTGCACTCAGCCGATAATCAGCCATTTGAGACCAACATGATTCAGGCTCGCTATTATGACGATCATGTCGGCTACATCACCCTCAGTGTTTTAACGAAGATGGACGGCTGACCAAAATTTCAGTTCAAAAAGCTATCGAGGTAGGCGCGGAGACTATACAACAGGATTCGGCGAGACTCGGTTTAGCAGATCTAACTACCAATGCCAATTACTGACGCCGCCAAACAAGAAAGGCGTCGGGCGGCGGTTTCGTCAACCATGGAACGTTTGCTGGCTTATTGGTACGTCATTGCCAAGCAACCACATTCAGGCATAAACTTAATAGAATTTTTGGCCGAAGTGGATAACGGCCCCGTTCTATCGTTCGACAAAGTTTAAGCCGCACCGGCCGAACTCGAAGGTAATCGGCCCCAGGTTAAGGACCCATTGGAAGAAATCAATGTTGGCACAACCAATGAGCCTCGACCATTGTTTATCAGTGCGTTATTGCCACCTTCTATGAAGGTTGAGCTTTGTAAACTGCTTTATGAATTTAAAGATTGTTTCGCGTGGAATTATCATGAGATGCCAGGCTTTGATCGAAACCTCGTCGAACATGAGTTACGCATCAAAGAGGGGTGTAAGCCTTTCCGACAACCCCCACGCCGGTTCTCGACAAAAGTACAACTCGGCATAAAGGACTAATTAGTTCGGCTTCTGAAAGCCGGGTTTATTCGGACCGCTCGATACGTCAAATGGTTGGTCAATATTGTCCTGGTGTTAAAGAAAAGTGGAGCCCTCCGCATTTGCATCGATTTCTGTAATTTAAATCTGGTCACTCCTAAAGATGAATACACAATGCCAATCTCGATTTTACTAATTGATGCCGCAGCCAATCATGAAATGTTATCCTTCATGGATGGCCATGTTGGTTACAACCAGATCTTTATCGCTGAGGCTGACGTTCACAAGACCGCCTTCCGTTGCCCGGGGGCACTCAATACCTACGAATGGTTCGTCATGCCATTCAACCTTAAGAACGTCAGCGCCACATACCAACAAGCCAAGAATACGATATTTCATGATTTAATCGGTACGGTCGTAAAAGTTCATATCAATGATGTGGTGGTGAAATCGAAAAGCCGCCGAACACACCTGGATGATCTTCCGTAAGCATTCATTCGCATGCGACAACATAATCTCAAAATGAACCCGGCCAAATGCGTCTTCGGTGTATCGGCCAGTAATTTTTGGGTTTTTTGGTGCACCATCATGGCATTGAGGTCGACGAAAATAAAGCTCGCGCAATCATTAGCGTCCACCCCTGACGACCAAGGAGCAACTCCAGTCATTGCTCGGCAAGATAAATTTTCTCCACCGTTTCATCACTAATTCGACAGGCAAAATGAAAGTATTCTCTACGCTCCTTAAACTTATGGACTCCAACAAGTTTGAGTGTCGCGAAGAACACCAAACGACTTTTACGCAAATCAAGGTTTCCCTTACCACGCCACCAGTGCTAGTTCCACCTTGTCGTGGTAAGCCTCCCAAACTATACATTTCGGCAGTCGCTGAATCCATCAGTTATCTCCTCGCCCAAGATAACGATGCTGGACGTGAACAAGCTATCTTTTATCTCAGCCGTAATCTGAATTCGCCGGAGCTCAATTATTCACCCATCGAGAAACTTTGCTTAGCTCTGTTTTTTGCCGCATCAAAACTTCGGCACTACATGCTCTCATCAGTTACACAGTTCATTGCCCAAACAGATGTTATTCGTTATATGCTCACTAAGCCTATCGTCAAAGGCAGAATTGGGAAATGGACAATGGCTTTATCAGAGTTCAGTTTGCAGTACGTACCCCAAAAGGCCGTCAAAGGCCAAGCCCTCGCCGATTTTTTTGCCCAACACCCTTCTCCTTATGGCTTTGGGGGCAGCGACGTTGACATCGGCTTAGTTGAAACACGCGATAACCACTGGATGATGCATTTTGATGGCTCCAGCACCTCGACCTCGGATGGTGTTGGTATCGCCATTCAATCCACCGACCACTACCGCTGGTATTTCTCTCTCAAGTTAGAGTTCGGCTGTACGAATAATCAGGCCGAGTATGAAGCTCTTATCATCGGCCTTCACGTCCTGCATGATTTAAGAGCGACCCGTGTCCTCGTCCTTGGTGATTTTGAATTGGTGATTAACCAGCTTAACGACATTTTTCGTTGCATGAGTTGTATTCTGGCGCCTTATCACATGGTCGCCACTTATTTGGCCGAGTCATTTAAACGAATTACATTTAAGCACATCTTGCGTGTTCGGAACACTGACGCCAACGAACTCGCCTAAATCACCTCTGGAGCATAACTCAAGGGGGCAAGTTAGGCTGGGTAACACCCACAGTCCTCCGATCTTACCCAGCCTTGGTCAATCAGCAAGTTCTCCAGCGCAATCACATGATACGCACGAGAGTGATGTCTTTACCATCGTTACTAGAGCGAGGAGACCTCGTAGAAGTGTATGCCCTCGAGACACTACCAGACGATTGGAGAAGGGCGATTTTACGATATCTCGATAACCCCAACGGTAAATACGACCGAATAACGAGGGTTCACGCCATGAATTACGTGTCATACCAGAATGAATTATATCGAAAGGGTGAGGATGGGTTACTATTACTGTGCTTCGGCCCACAGGAGGCTGTCCAAGCAATGACCGAAGTACATGAAGGAATTTATGGAGTTCACCAATCAGGGCGCAAAATACGTTGGTTGCTTCGACGACAGGGCTACTTCTGGCCGAGTATATTAAAGGATTGCATCGAATACGTATGGGGATGCATACCATGCCAGATTCATGGACCAGTACAGAGAGCCCCGGTCGAATTACTCAACTCAGTTACTAAACCATAGTCGTTCAGAGAATGGGCAATGGACGTAATCAGCAAAATCACAACATCTTCTGGGGCGGCAAAACACGCATGGATAATAGTAGCAACCAACTACTTCACTAAATGGGTCGAGGCAAAATCATACACCAAATTAACAGCCATAGAAGTTTGCAGTTTTGTAGAGGAAAATATTGGCGTGCAGTCTACGCCGTATTACCCACAAGCGAACGGGCAAGCCGAAGCAAGCAATAAGGTATTACTCGGTATTCTTGAAAAAACGATAAAAGAGAGGCCTGGGATGTGGCATTTAAAGCTAAATGAAGCGTTATGGGCCTACCGAACTTCACCCTGGTCCGCCACTGGAACAATTCCTTATGTGTTAACTTACGGACACAATGCTATGTTCCCAGTCGAGCTAAGTATAAACTCATTATGAGTGATCGAGCAGAGTAGTTTGTTCAGTGCCGAATACAGTCAAGCCATGAGACAAGAGTTAGAAGACCTGGAAGAAATGCGGCTCGACGCATGTAATTTATTAATAGCACAAAAGAAAATTACCGAGCGATCTTATAATCAACGTGTCAAACAAAAAACGTTCAGCGAGGGAGAGTTGGTTTGGCAAACTGTGTTGCCCGTAAGGATTAAAGACCCCAGGTTCAGCAAATGGTCGCCAAATTGGGAAGGACCGTTCATCATACACAAAGTTCTCGGCAAGGGGGCATACCACCTTAAAGACCGAATTGGTTTAGTTCATAAACTACCAATCAACGAACGTGGGAAATGCAACAAGGAATATCATTGTATTAAATTCATAAAAAGACGAACAGATACATTTAAAAAGACTCCTAAAATTTCGAAGGGGTCGAAGGGAGGAAAGTCTTGAAAGCAGCCTTCAACTCCAACCACCTTACTTTGCTCAAAATTATCTCAGCCTACCTCGTCTTCTTATTAAGTTGCAGTTGCTGGATATGCTTTACACCGACAGCGAAGGTCGTAAGTCGAGCCTTATTCGCCTCAAAGTCCCTCTCAAGCTCTGAAGTAGCAACTGACCTTTGTTGTTAAAGCTCAGTGATTTGACGCTGTAGCTTAGAAATCCGGCGATCAAACTCGGTCAGCTGCGCCTTCTTCGCTTTTATGACCTCCACCTCTGACCGACTGGCTTCATGCGCAATCTTGGCTGTCTTCAGGTTGTCCTCGACCCGTAAAGCTTGTTCGAAAATGGTGAAGTGTTGCCGAGTCCACTCCAAAAGGTCAAACAGATAGGCGATATTCTCCGTGCTCAGGAAACCGCCATTTGCAAGGTCGTTCAGGCACTCCCTAACGGAGTCAAGACCCTTGCATTGGAGGACCTGAGAGGCAGAGAGGGACAGAAGTTCCTGCAGCCTAACAAAAGCTTGGGCCTCGGCCACGGCCTCCACTGGTTCGGCAGGGGCAGCAGAGGAACCAGCCGCGCTAGTGGTGCTCTGAAAAAGAGTATCGAGCTCGACTTCCCACGAAGGCTACACGGAAAAGAAAAATTTGTAAGCAAAAGGAAAATTAGATGGAATGCATAACAGAGGGAATGTGTTTCTAGACGTGCTGAAATGAGGCTTCGGCCATGTCCTCTGGTTCACCCAGCCGATGGAGGTTATCTACATTTGATGGCCACTGAGGTGGCCAGGAAATATAAACAACACCCTTCGGCATATAGAATTGTCGGTGAAATGAACGTTCGGGCACCTGACATTTAATATTTTCCTGGTTTTAGATGCGTCATAATAAAATTAATAAAGAAATAGGAGTGAGCCTTACAAAAGCTGAGGTAACTTCTTGTGGAGGAATGTTGAGGTTTTCATCTTGGGGGTGGAGCGGCGTTTCTGCCGACGCCTCAAGCTCGACTAAGGGTATCTTCCCACGATCGGCCATTTGAGGATCCAGTTGAGTAGCTGCCTCGACCAATGGATGAAGATTGGCGGAAGTATGTTTGGTTGGTCAAGGGAGACTTGATAGCAAGATCTCATCACCTTCGTCACTCTCATCATCCTAAAATAAAAGCCATTAGGATTGTAAACTTGGTAAAATGAAGAAGGATCGTTAGCGACATAGTCATACCTCTTCCAAGACTACCGACGGGTGGGGTTATCTTCTCCAGGACAGGCGCAGCTGTTGGCCCCAGGACTACAGGTCCCCCAACCAGCGGAGCTGTCCCTAGATCAGCCGCAACCCTAGGGATGGCTCGGGTTGCTTGGCAAGATGTCGTTGACCATTCTTCCGTTGGGGCCAGGACGACAGGGGCAGGGGGAGAGTTGCTTGCTGCGGTTGTCCCAATAGTATGGCTGGAAATCACGTGGATCTCCTGTTCTCCCTTCTTCGCCAAGATCTTGACGCGTTTTGAGGGTCAGGGAGCTTCGCCGGCCATTTCTGCTTCCGGGCAAGGCTGTTTACCTTGTGAGGGTTGCAGCCTCGGCGATCATGTCTGCTTTCTTCGACAACCGACCATCTGAGAAAACAAGATCACATTAGAAAAGGGTAATGACAATCGAAAAAAGAAATAGAAGAAAGGGTAATCGTCTACCTCGGGTCGGCTCTTTAGATTGGGAGGCAGAGATTCTCCTTGGCCGATCACCAAAAATTTTGTCGGTGATGTTTTCGACCGCAACCCTAAAGAAGGCTCCAGTGTATTTTTCCCACCAGTTACCGAAGGTGAAATGTTTTGCACCAATCCTGAAACTCTATCTCGGAGTCTCTGCACTCCCTCTCCGATGAGCCAGAAAGGCGTTCTCGGCTAAGGAGGGAATGGGAAGTGAGTAGAGGGACCAGACAACCTTGAAGGTATCCAAGTTGTCGGGTCGTGAAGTGGGGGTGGTACACTTCCCAACTTGCTCGGCGAGGATCACAACCAAGGGGAAGGTCGGGTGCTAGCATAATCGACCCCCAATTCTGGCGAAGGGCAGCATCTTCACTTTCATTCCAGGCTGATGATGGAAGCCTGATGGAGCAAGGATGTTCCCGACGACGACACACTAAAAATTCGTCGTCGAAGAGGACTTCTAGGCCGAAGAGGTACTTGAAGACTTCTCCAGCCTGGTGAGGAGGCGGCGGCCGAGATGCCAATTGAAGGCCGAGCGAGGTAGTAGGGTGAAAGGCAGAGATATCAGGCCGAAGTGTGGTGAAATAGACTTGTAGCCAGTGTTGGAAGACCCAGAGGGGACCATTCTGGTTTGGGTCAACTTTTCCAATAGTCGCCTCGGCCAGGCAGCGGAGAAGATTGGTGAGAACGGCCGAGCTAAGCGCCAGGGTGTGACTACCAGGGCCTCGGCCACCGGCATGTTATCGACTAAACACTTGTTCGACCGAGTACAACAAATGAATTTGTTGTACCAGTAGAATAGGAAGGCTTCATGTTCTCCCTTCCTAAGACTTGCTTCGCCTCAGCCAGCGAAGTGGAGGATGAGGGTGTTGTAGTTAAAGAAGTTCTTGTGTAGCTTCTGAACCTCTTCTTTCGATGGCTGTCGACCATCTCGACTCAGTGTTTCGACGGCTCGATCTTCGAAGAGCGCCTTAAGGTCGAGATTCGACGGGTGCCCAAAGAGAATTGCATCTATAGGGATGCCAGATGGAGGAGTCCCAAGAATAGCCGAGACGTCAAGGATGGTAGGGCCGAGAGGGCCAAAAAGAAGGACCATGGTGTTGGTGGCCGAGCACCAGAGACTCAACGCTGCCATGAGGAGTTCTTTATCCATGGTTAGCTCCATGGTCGAAAGCTTGATGGCATCATAAATACCAAAAGTTTTCCACTCTTGGCCGAAGAAGTTTTCCATTTGGACGACCCAAGTTACCCAATTGGCATTACTCGTGGGCCAGGCTCCTTGGGGCCTCGATAGGTCCCATTTTGACCAGTCGAACCCTTGCAACAAGGGTGTCAGGCAGTAAGCCTTAAAGAGGGTGGTGATAGACGAAAGAACTGCATCCTTAAATAGTGGCCCCAAGATTTGGTGGGTAGTGCTCAGGTCACCCTCGAAACGCAGAGTTTTGATGGTGCTCCGATCGATGAAGCTCTTGCATTTGCTGCATTCGTCGCTGAGCTTGGAAACGAAGGTGCCGGAAGTCATTTTGGAAGGCCTGGAAGGGTTTGGAAGAATGTTTGGGAGGATTTTTGGGGTAAGAGTTTATTTTCTGGGATTTAGAAAGCAAAATGGCTGAGAAATTCTTCGAAGGTTTCTGGAAACGTGAAATGAGCAAATGGGAGGATCTCGGGTATTTATAGGCATATTGAGAGGAATGCCAAACGTTTAAGGATTGGAAGCGTTAGATTTTCAAATTTTAGGGGGAAATCGACCGGGAAAATCCCTAATCATTTTGGATATTTTGGGACTCTCCAAGGATAGGATCGAGGTTTCTGTGGTTCAAGGACGCACGATTGCGTGCTGTGGCGGAATCAATGTATTAATGTGGAAGAGACGTTTCGACGGGCACACGTTTTTTAAGGCCATGATTAAGAGTTGTTAGGGTTATCAGAGAAGTGACATGTAGCAGGATATCGGGAACAACAAAGGTTGTGCAATCATATTTCATAAATGCGAATGGTAAAGGTTATCGAGGCAGTTAAGTCTAAAGGAAAAAGGCGATTTCGCTTCTTCAAGGTCAAGATTCAATCGAGTATTGGCGGTCGACAACCTCAGAAGCAAGGGGGCAATGTTTGGGCCCAAAATAATATTGGTGGGCCGAGTGTAGGTTTATGCTCAGCCCAAAGCTGTTTCAAATATACTATGGGCTGCTTGGTGACCCCGAGTCATTCAGCAAGGATGGTCGAGTCTTATCACAAGAAGAAATAGTTCGGATAAGCGAAGGGGATGTGGAAGTCCTAGGGCAATTATGACTCTCGACCAACAATGGATAAAGCCTCAAAAAGAGGTAAGTACAAAGTCCTAATGGGGGTAGGATTGGTCGAAGCAGAGTTGGAACGGAATAAGAAATCTCAATCCAAACATGATTTTGACTCGATCTCAAGAAGGATTCGGTACTATAAATACAAGACATTGTGCAACAATTAAATGACCTCCAATTCAACACACAACTGTCCTACATAAAACCTCTCAAACATCTTGAGATTTTTTATTTTCTTTTTCCTGCCAACACATCTTCAGTTTGGATAAACAGCACTGTGAAGGCAACCGACGAACACCTTCAGTTTGGATAAACAGCACTATTGCCATAGAATCAGTCGACCGAGGAGCACCTTCAGTTTGGATAAACAGCACTGCGTCGAGGCCGACTGGTTACCTATCCAAGTCTCGGTCGAGAAGGGTTTTCGAATCCTTATTGGCAAAGGTCATCTTATTAGCCTTCTCAGCGAAGTAAGGTGTTACGAGTTATGACATTCGGCGTACTGGACGCCGAGTGATTTTATAATTGGATACTCGCAAGTGGATTTCAGAGTTCAGCATTCTGACGGCCGAACCACATTCACCATCAAGACATACATCACCTTTGAATACTTGTTTCCGTACAATCTGGTGTCGATTCGACGTGCTTATACTCTTACAAATATAATCACTGTGATCGAATTCGACACCGACGATTTGAGAACTTCGCAGAACTAGCAACCTTGTCTTCAAGCTCGAGAATCCAAAGGCCGAGATTTGTTCCTTCCTCGACCGCAGTCGTAAAATAAAGAAGTCAGCAACGCACTTAACGCAACATCAATAAATTTTACTCCTCGGCCAAGCTCGGCCGACGAGTTGGCACGCCCCGCATTCAACCGAATGACGTAGTTAGCTTATTAGTTACTCGGTCTGCGCGCCACGTAGGCTTTGTAATTTTAGGGGCAACAGAATCATAGGAAAAATTTAGCTGTTTGATAGCCCAATAAACCTTATGCTCAAGCTCCATGTAGATGACACGCTTTCCCACAAATGAACTAAAAGGGGAACATCTCAATCAGGGTTTTATACATTGTTCTGTAAGCCTTAGAAACGTATCCCATAGCCACAAGAATGTATTGGTTCCCATGGGATGATGGGAATGGTCGCATGAAATCAATGCCCCAAACATCAAAGAATTCAATAACCAAAATACTCTGCTGCAACATCTCATTCTGCTTAGACTGATTGCCCACTTGTGGACAATGATCACAAGCTTGACACCAATTATTTGCATCCTTGAAAAGTGAAGTCCAAAACAACTCACTTTGCAAAATCTTAGTTACTGTCCTCTTCGGCTCAAAGTGTCATCCAAACGCATAGTGATGGGCAAATTTCAAAATATGGTGTTAACGTTGTGCACTTTTAGGCCCACACTTGGAGCATATTAAAGAAAAAACCTAAGGCTCAAGGCGTTCATAGAAGGTTGCCTCGAGCACTCGAGCCGACTAAGACAAAAATGGAGTTTCCCTCAGTTGCATAGAACACTAACAGCTTTATAGCAAAAGTCTCCAAGGGCATAACTACTCAAGTGCCATTTGGACTATGTGGTGGCTCGTAGTCAGCAAGATGCTTAGTATAAGACGTAAAGGTGGTCAAGATAATGCTCGATGAGATGGGGTAGAGTAACCAAGGTCCGAGTGAGACGCTTGGCTCCTTTAGTACTAAAAAGGCGTGCCACCCCGACTGGGTAAACTTCATTCCACTGATGAGAGCTTACTCGTATATGTGGAAAGGTGTCGGTGAGTTAGTACAAGTTGTTGGTGCATTAAATGCCAATTTGAGAGGCTCCAAGATTGAGAGGGTTATATGAAAAGATTAAGACCTCATTTAATATATGGGTCGGACAATAGAAGAGAAAAAAGTGATTGTATGAGTTAAGTGTTATTTAGTCTTAAAGCCTATTATGAAAATACAATGGCCATAGCCCAGTTTTGAGGGGTGAACCCCTTATATCTTTGAGTCTATTTTGTTTCAGTCCATATCCTAAGCCCACATCGAGGATTTAATTAAGTTTGTTAACCTTACAATTTTGAACGTTCAATATTTTGTCTATCATCTGTCAATTCAGAATTCCACATACCATACTCACAGATGATGGACAATAGTTCACTATCCCTGAAGTCACAGACTGGTAAAAGGAACTCAGCATTCGCCACCTCACTTCTACTCTGCAATACACGCAAAGCAATAAGCAAACAGAAGATTTGGCACCGTCTATGGGAAACACATACACTTTGGTTGCATTTTCTACACTGTTATCTTTGCGTTATAGTTTGTAGTCCACCAAGCAAGATGACCCACAATCCCTAGTTGACACACCGAAGAAGAAGACGAAAAGAGACGACTAGGCCTATGAGGAAAAGATATGATATACTTGTTGGTGTTGAAGATATGATATACTCGTCAGCTTGTCGATAGGTCATTGGAGGATGTAAGTGACTCTTTATCTTTAGAATAATCAAGGTTCTTTGGTTTGAACAATTGTTCAATATCTCCAAGCATCTCACATGCTTTTAATTCCTTACCCATAACTTCTTTTAGGATGTTTCTTAGATCGAGGGGGCCAATCGGAGTTCCCGTCGAGCCTTCCAGCTCTTGCTCGACGAGCGTCTTCCTCTTCTCTGAGCTTTTTGTTGACATCCTAGGGAAAGGACGAGCTTTTCCCTTAAATGTGATGTCGACTTTCTTGTTAGTTTTGTTGATTTGTTTTATAAAGTCGTCATGCTTTTTCTGAAGTAAGGTGTTTTGCGTGTGGAGAAGGTTCCCCACTTCATTCATCTCTTCGACACCAGTAAGTATGTCATTCATCTTTTCCTCACAGGTGGCGAGTCTGGTCATCTCTTCTCGTCTTCTTCTTCGGCGTGTTGGCTTGAGACTGCTGGTCATCTTGCTTGGTGGTATACAAACTACGGAGCAAATATAGATAGGTAGAAAACACAACCAAATCGTATGTGTTTCCCAAAGACAGTGACAAAACTTCAGCTTGCTCGTTGCCTTGCGGGTATTGCAAAGTAAAAGTGAGGTGGCGAATGCCGAATTCCTTGTACCAGTCCGTAACTTCAGAGCTGGTGAACTGCAGTCCATTATCTGTAAGTATTGAAATTTTGGATTGACAATTGTTCTTCTAAAGAAAGGATTGAACACTCAAAATTGTAAGGTTAATAATAAACTTAATTAAATCTCTCGTGGTGGGCTTAAGATATGGAATGAAACGAAATGGAATCGAAGATATAAGCGATTCGCTCCTCAAAATTTGGTTACATCCATTGTATTGCACATAATGTCACTTTAAGACTAAATAGCGCTCGACTCCTACTCGTCCAACCCCGATATTGGATGAGGTCGTAATATCTTTATATAGGCCTCTTAATCTTGGAGCTTCTCAAATTGACATTTAATGCGCCAACAAGTTGTACGAACTCACTAACGTCTTTCCACGGCTAAGCTATCGTCAGTGAAATGACATTTTTGTAACCAGGGTAGCATGCCTTTTTAGGTCTAGGTGAGCCGAGCTTCCCACTTGGACCTTGGTTACACTGCCCTTACATAGTCCAAATGGCACTTAAGTAGTTCTGCCCTTGGAGACTTTTGCCATAAAGCTGTTAGTTTTCTCACGTGTTTCGTGCAATTTATGGCAACTTTTTTTTTTTGTATCAGGCGGCTGAAGTGTTCGAGGCGGCCTTCTATGAACCCTTTGAGCCTTGGGCTCTTAGGTCTCTCCAAGCCTAGGCCATTGGCCTAAACGCGCCCAACGTTAATGCAATAATTATATCAGACCATTTGACGGTGTGTTCCAAAAGAGGAGCAGGAAAATGTTTTTAAGTTTGCCCATCAATATGCATGTGGAGGACACTTTGGGCCAAAGTGTCACATCCCAGCCTGGACGGGACCACTTCCCGAGCCCGTCACGATATTGTCCGTTGGGCTTACCATTCCCTTACGGTTTTATTTTTGGAAACTCACGAGCAACTTCCCAGTGGGTCACCCATCATGGGATTGCTCTAGCCCCCTTTTCGCTTAACTTAGGAGTTACTACGGAACCCGAAGCCAATGAGCTCCCAAAAGGCCTTGTGCTAGGTAGGGATGAGAATATACATATAAGGATCACTCCCCTGGGCGATATGGGATGTCACAATCCACCGCCTTAGGGGCCCGAAGTCCTCGTCGGCGCACCACGGCCAGGGTTAAGCTCTGATACCAAATGTCACATCCTGGCCCAGGGGGGACCACTTCCCGAGCCCGCTCCACCACTGTAGCACGATATTGTCCGCTTTGAGCCCCGACCACGCCCTTAAGGTTTTGTTTCTGGGAACTCACACGAGAATTTCCCGATGGGTCACCTATCTTGGGAATGCTCTTGCACGCTACTCGCTTAACTTCGGAGTTCCTATGGAACCCGAAGCTAGTGAGCTCCCAAAAGGCCTCGTGCTAGGTAGGGATGAGAATATACATATAAGGATCACTCCCCTGAGCGATGTGGGATGTCACACGAAGAGGACAAGAACTAAGATTTTGCAAATTTGGTTGTTTTGGCCTTCACTTTTCAAGAATGCAAATAATTGGTGTCAAGTTTGTGATTCCTGTCCACGAGTGTGTGTCTAAATAGAATAAGATGTCGAAACAAAGTATTCTGGTTGTTGAATTATTTGATGTTTGGGGCAGTCATCGTCCCATAAGAACCAATACATTCTTGTGGCTGTTGAATACATTTCTAAGTGAGTTAAGGCAATTACAAGACCTATAGCAAGGGTCAATGGTCTTGAATTTCCTCCAAGGCATGATTTTTTTGCGTTTTCCAAGTGCTATAATCTACGGTAAAGGTAAGCATTTCTTGAATACGCCTTTTGCTGCACTCCTTACAAAATATGGGATCACCCATTGTGTAGCCACTGCATATCATCCTTAGACATCTCGGCAGGTTAAAGACTCCAACAGAGAGATAAAGCGGATCCTAGAGAAAACAGTCAATACCACTTGCAAGGACTGGAGTCTAAAATTAAAGGATGCTCTCTAGGCATACAGAACAACGTATAACTCTAATTGGGATGTCTCCCTTTCAGCTCATATATGGGTAAACATGATCTACCTATGGAGCTAGAGCATAAGGCGTATTGGGCTATCAAATAGCTAAATTTTGCCTATGATTCTGCTGGTGATAAGTGTAAATTGCAACTCAACAAGTTAGACGAAATTCATAATGAAGAATATAAAAGTGCAAATATCTACAAGGAGAAAACTAAGGGGTTTCATGACAATCAAATTTAGAAAAAAGTTTCAACCAAGTTAGAAAATGTTATTGTTTAATTCAAGGTTGAAGTTGTTTCCAGAGAAGTTGAAGTCCGACTGGAACGGCCAACACTGGGTTACTAAGGTTTATCCTTATGGGGTTGTCGACATTATTAATGAGTAAAGTGGTAACACATTCAAGGTGAATGATCACAAGTTGAAACCATATTTGGAGTCACCCTACGTACGATGTCACACACAAGTCAATGATTCTGAAGAAACAAGTGAGTTGACCATTAGACTTCTAGTTATAGAAATTAACTAAAGCATTTATTGGGAGGCAGCCGAATTTTCTAACACTAATGAAAAAAATTCTTGTTTGCAATAAAATTCTTGTTTGCCTAAGTCTATTTTTAATTCAAAAAAGCATTTGTTTTGTTGGATAAAAAGTCTTATCTTTTCAAATCAAATTTTTTGTTTGGAGAAACTTCTATTGTGAAAAACTGAGTTGATAAAAACAGGTTATTGATTGAAAAACTTTGGGCTTTTGCAGGTTGCAATCAGGACATACAAGGCGGCCCTATTTCATCTAAGACGTGCAAGGCAAATAAATAAAAACTGGATCCTGCATCCAGCAGCAATTCATTCATTCACATCAACCACAGCAGTTCTAAGACTATCATATTGCAGAAAATTTAAGTAGTTCAACGCTATCGAGTTTCCTATAAAGGACAGTCGAAGCAGACACTTATGGGGTTCCTAGCCTATCATTGAATTGCTAAGTCTCTAAATCATTCCTACTCTTGTTTATCCAGCAGTTAACTCTTATGCATGTTTCTAAGCACAGTCACAGCAAGCAGTAGCTATAAAATGAGTTTTCAGAAGGCATACCAGGGCAATTCCAATGAAGCTTCTGCATTTGGATATCCAGAAACAACAAATTACAATCAAGGAGAGAAGGAAAGTTAGGAAATAATTGTGAGTGATTAAAACAAAAGGCTCACTTAGCAGCTGAATGGTGTTTAGAATTGCAGGGTCCGGAAAGAAATTTGTAGTGAGCTTGACTTCATCAGACATGGCAGTATATGCTCTCTCTTCAAATCCTAAAGCATGAGAACAAAACCAAAAACGTTTAGTGAATTTTTCAAAAGATTCAAAACATAACGAATATACAATGCTTCCAATCACTTTCTTCCTCAAAGTGATTGTAACAAAACACAATGCTGGATTAAAGAATTACCCGAATTTTGGTAGTCAAATCAGATGATATAAATTTAGATTGAGAGCAAACTCATATTTCGTTTTCTTTGTTTACACGTATCATGCATTTATGAATATGTCACCATTTTCACACAAAAATAGGTACGTACGTCCATAGATAGACAGTGACCTCAACATCATCTACTGCAGAAACCTTCCCTCCAACATGCGCCTTACAACTTTACTTCCTCAAGTAAAATGGCTTGGCCCAAGATCATTAAAGCGTGCAGCATTTTCAGATATATTTACTACTTACACTTAGAAGTTTGAACTCTAGAGCAAAATGGTCCGGCCATAACCAAACTTGTACATCGACATTCAGCTGAATATAAGTTTTCATTACCAGTAGCCACATGATCTCATATGAACAGTCAAATAAACAAGCACACGCATACTTGAAATATAACGATAACGAATGTAACAAAAGCAAACAGAGAAATGTGAACGAGAACATTAAGGATACCTCAGTCATCTGCTTCTGCCCGCATAACACAGCAGCTGTGGAGAGAGGATTATAAATTTGCTTGGCTCTAGAAAAGCAGCCTGAAAATGCATAACCACAGAAAGCATTAATTCTGTACTTCAGAAGCGGAACCACTTTGAATGAAACTTAGAGCGGATGGGGTGAAGCTCTACCTACACATATAACCACTTTGTCCCGTCCAACCGCTATGGGGTTGTGATAGTACCGGCACAATCTCAACACCTGAAGATTCCCAGTCCTTAAATCTATCCTGTAAGACATTACAGGAACACGAAGGCGAAGTAATCAAAGTCATAAATTGAATTGGGGAAATGAAACAAAATAAACAAACAGAAATTCGTGGTTTATATATACCTGATACGCCAGTTGAGATCATCTGGAAAACTGGAAGGACCATCTGACATGGAGAACCTTGTTGAGTTCCGTTCGACGTGATACTCTCACCGATAATACAATCAGAATCTCACTCGACGGGTTTGGTAGCAATATCAGGAGTACATTCTGAAAATAATGATATAATCAGAGCCTGACTTCAACTACTCAATTGAAATTCACAATGTAACAGTTTAGTTGAAAAGTTTCCCAATTTCCCTTGAGAAAATTAAAGATTAAAAAACCAAGAATTTCAGAAATTACCCACCTTTGTCGCTTACGTCACTGTCCAACCGTGTTGTAATCGGGTTTTAAGTTTTAACTCAAGAAAAAGAGCGATGAAATTGAGTCAGAAAATTTCCCGATTCTACATTTTCTTGGACCGGAAACAAAATTAAAACTGTAAGAAGCAGTAATAATCGAATCCGAACCTCAAATTCAACACTTTCTTGTAATTCAAAAAATTAAAAAGTGGGCAAATTGAATAAAATAAAACAAAAAGAACCTGCTTCAGAGGTCGAAGAGGGCTTGGAGTCATGATTTGGAACGAAGTCTTTGCAGTTTTGGGGAACATTTCCACCGCTTGATCTGAATTACCACTCGCTCGACGATTTAACAAGAAATTAAATCAAAAACAAGAAATAATTGGGGAGAGAGGACACTCAGGAGAGTACCTTCCATGGAATCGAATCACAGCAAGAATGCGAGTTCTAGAGAGAGAGAGGGTTGTGAATTTTAGACGAAGATCTCAGAGAGTACGAGAGAGAGAAAGGGACCGTTTTTTTATAGGATCGGAGGGATTTGTGAGGGTAGTGTTTTGATTGCATCGAGGTTTGAATTGAGTGAATCTGAGCCGTCGGTTTAAATGTAAGGTAGCTATTTCTTTCTAACGGCTATAAAAGAATTTCTCGGTGGACCGCGGCCCAATGGACCCAGTCGGTGAGAAGGGAAAACAACGCTTAGTTTCACGTCGTCCGTTTAATAGGATGCAACCTTCACCTTTTTTTTAAGAAAAACTAATGAAAAGAGCTTGAAAAATTTGAGTTTTAATGATAAGGACAAAATAAAGGGTAAAGTAAATAGTATCATGATTGACTTTTTGGTGTAAAAATGTGATTTTTCGTTAAAGTGAACAGCACTGTAGGATTTTCATTAAAACTCCATTTTTTTTTAGTAGTAGAACTAATTGCAAAGGCTACTATATGACATGATTATTAATAATTAAATTATTACTTAAGTATTGATTAACATGTTTCTTTTCTAATTGTGACACATTATAATATTCATAAATTTAGTCTAAAAAATTAATTTACGTAGTATTACTAAATTGCATATGCACTTTGAAGTGTGGTTCTAATTTCCAATAAGGCGATAAAACGTTCTAATTTTCACACATTAGTATCCTCAAATACAAAACGTAAGCTCTACCCATGCTACATAAACGATTAACAAAAGCCTATGAAATTATACACATTAGTAGTTTGAATGGTTGATATTTTTAACATTTATTCAGTTAATATATAAAAATTGAAAGACAATATCCCTTTACAGAAATTATTTCTAGAACTCCAGAATAATGTTAACAACCTTCTCACTTACTTTCTTATTCAACAGTTTCACTTCCACATAGGTCAAGTAGATTCTACTAGCACGCAAGCTATTTTAATTATATTAACATTTTTGGGAATATTTTACCCGCCAAATAAGGACAAAGAAATAGTAATATGCATGTTTTAATAACATATTTATTAATTATCGTTTCCAATTAATGACTAGTCTATACTACATATTAATGAAATTCTTTTTGTCAATCAAAAGAGGATAAAAAGACATTTTTATCTTCTATTACAACAAAAAAGCTAAGGACAGTAACGTAATTTTACAAAACAAATTTTATTATTTTTTGCTTAAACCTCACCTACACCCACAGGTGATTTTATCATTTCTAATTTTTTTTTTTTTTTTTAACTTCTCTCTCCACTCTCACGTTCTCTCTCACTTTCTTCATCTCTTCTTCAATTTTAAAAATAAAAGTAAAAAGTTTCACACACACACTTCGTGTGTAGGTATATACTAGTATAAAATAAATTTAGGGAACTTTAACGAAAAGCTTTTGGTATTGTTCACTTTAAAGAAAAACCACATTTTTACATTAAAAAGTCAATCCTAATACTATTCACTTTACCCTTTATTTTGTCCTTATGGTTAAAACTCAAAGTTTTCAAGCCATTTTCATTATTTAAATTTATGGGTAGGAATAGAAGAGACAAAGTCAAGTTTTGTAGACAAGCGTAGGGGAATCATTTAGGTGCAGATGTGCAAATGGCTTGCATGTTCTTAACATGAAACCAGCTATTATAAACTACATATTAATGAAACTTTCTTTATCAACAAAAAAAAGGTAAAAAGACTTTTCGTCTTTTATCACAACAAAAGAGTTAAGAAGAATAACATAATTTCATAAAACTAAAAAATTTGTTGTTTTTGTTTAAAACTCACCTAGAGGTGATTTTATCATCTCTAATTTACAAAATAAAAAAATAAAAAAATAAATCTCTCTCCCTCTCTCCCCGGTTCTCTCTCACTCTCTTTCTCTTTCCTTCAATTAAAAAAACAAAATAAAACAAACAAACAAACACATGTGGGCATATACTAGTTATAATACATAAAAATTTGGTGAGAGAGTTGACAGAGTGGACCTACTTATTACTTGAATAACATGGTAAAGTAATCATATCGACGAGAAATTGTAGTCCAGTAATTGAGAAAATGTCCTTTATATTAAGAAAATTGTTGTGGTTGGCATGGTTGATATTCAACTTAAATTTAATTATTTTAACTCAAAAATAATTTTTGAGTCTCAACCTTAAAATTTTTGTTTAGTAGAATTATTTTTGTAAGATTATAATTCTGAACGAAAATATATTTAATTCATTTAGTTAAAGATGACTTAACATATATGACAAAAGAAGGGACAAAACTCCGTCGACGCCACCCATTATTTATTTCTATACCCTTGGCTCTTTCTACAACTCTGTCAGAAGGCGGCCGGACTTGCACAAAAATGTTGTTAGACAAATAAACTTGTGCTACTTCAGTGTGAGTTAAAACCACACAATCTAAGAAATGAGTTCCAATATTGTAGTTTGTAATAAGCCTCATGCTGTATGCATTCCCCTTCCATTACAAAGCCATATAAAGGCTATGCTCAAGTTAGCAAAGCTCCTACACTACAGAGGTTTTCATGTAACTTTTGTCAATACGGTGTTCAACCACAGGCGCTTTCTTAAATCTTTAGGACCAAATTCTGTTGACTTCCCCGATTTTCGGTTTCAAACAATTCCAGATGGCCTTCCAGATTCAGAGGCTGATGCAACAACCCAAAACATCCCTTCGCTATGTGATTCCATGAGAAAAATTTTCTTGGCTCCCTTTCGTAACCTCCTCTTGAAACTCAATGAAGCGGCGAGTTCCAACAACAGTGTTGGTCCTCCAGTGACTTCCATTGTTTCAGATGGTTTCATGCCTTTTGCCATCACAGCTGCTGAGGAACTTGGACTCCCTGTCGCAGTGTTCTTCACTTTGGCTGCAGTCGGATTCATGGGCTGTAAGCAATACCCCACTTTGGTGGAAAAATGACTTGCACCACTCAAAGGTTAGATATATAAATGCTAATGAAGCAACTGTTTGATTTTATGGTGAACTGGTTGTTCCTAAACAAATAATGAAATTTCATAGGCTTATTTAAGTGCTGCGTTGCAGATGAGAATTATTTCACAAATGGTTTTCTGGATAAGGTCTTAGATTGGATTCCAGGAGTAAAAGCTATCCGTTTAAGGGATCTTCTGGCTTCCTTTCAAACTACTAAGACCTAGTTTGGTACTGAGGTGATTCTGAAAAAAGCTGGTATCAAAAAAAGCTGGGAGCTGTTTTTGTGTTTGGTAAACATTCAGCTTCAACTTTTTTTCACAGTTTTGGATGAAAAAAAGCCGAAAACAAGAAGCTGCAAAACCCAGCTTTGAAAAATCGGTTTTTTTTCACATCTGTTTTACATAAAAGTTTACCAAACACTATAATACTGTTTTTTTTTTTCAAAAGCACTTTTACAAAAAAGTTTACCAAACACTCTGCTGCTTTATTTCACAGCCGCTTATTCTCACAGCACAGCAGAATCAACTTTTTTTCAAAGCACAGCAATACCAAACCAGCCCTAATCCCAAAGACATCAATTTTAACTTCACCTTGGAAGCAGCTGTTGGAGTTCATAAAGCTTCAACAGTTGTTGTTCATACTTTTGATGCATTGGAGCTGGATGTTTTGGATGTTTTGTCATCTATGCTTCCACATGTTTACGCTGTTGGCCCTCTCCAGTTGCTTCTCAATCAGATACCAGAAGACCCTTTGGAGCCTATGGGTTACAGTCTGCCGAAAGAAGAAACAGAGTGCCTCGAATGGTTAAACACCAAGGCGCCAAACTCTGTTGTTTATGTGAATTTTGGCAGTTTAGCGGTTGTCACGGCACATCTTATTGAGTTTGGTTGGGGACTTGCAAATAGCAAGCTTCCATTCTTTTGAGTAATAAGACCTGATTTGGTAGCTGGTGAATCGGCAATTTTTCCACACGAGTTTGTGGCTGAAACCATGGAAATAGGTCTAATAACAAATTGGTGCCCACAAGAGCAAGTCCTTAACCATCCATCAGTTGGAGGGTTTTTAACACACAGTGGGTGAAATTCAACCATTGAGAGTCTGTCTGCTGGAGTGCCTATGCTCTGTTGTCCCTTATTCAGCAAACAACAAACAAATTGTCTCTATACTTGTAGTGAATGGGGCATTGGCATAGAGATCAGTAAGGATGCCAAGAGAGACGATGTCGAGAAGATTGTCAAAGAGATGATTGTGGGAGAGAAGGGTAAGAAAATGAAAAACAAGGCCATGGAGTTGAAGAAACTAGCAGAAAAGGCAACTGATCCACATGGTTCTTCATGGACCAACTTAAACAATTTAGTGAATCAAGTGCTATTAGGTACCGTTTGGTAGGTGGGACGGGACGGAACGGAGTGGGATGAGGCGTTCTGTCCCACGTTTGGTACGCCTAAAATGGGTGGAACGTGTTGTTCCACGGAACGAGTTTTAGGTGAATTTTCGTTCCACCTCCACCCCCTAGAACGACTCGTTCCACATCCGTGGAACACAAAATTATAACCTCTCCGTCTCCTTTTTCTTCCTCCTCGCTTCCATCCAAGGGCATGGGGAGCTATCAGAAACGGCGGCCGTGGCGGGGACCAAAGTCGCACCAGCAATGGCGACACTAGCGGCGCCCTGGTGGAGAAAGGCGTCGACTTCGCCAACTACTTTTGCACCTATGCCTTCTGCTACCACTAGACGGAGAAGCTCTCCGATCGAGTCCGCATGGACACTTACTACAACGCCATTTTCAAGAACAAGCACCACTTCCATGGCAAGGTACAACATTTCATGAGCTCACTACTTAATTACTCCTCCTTTACCATTTGTTGTTATGCTGTAAAATATTTGGGATAAATTTGGTTTTAAGGCCAGAAAGAATGAAAATTTACTGAAAAAGTTTTGAAATCGAGAGGTACCCACTTGGTTTTTCCCGACGATTTGTTCGAAAGCAGTCTAAAACATTTCTTATTTGTTTGATTTGGGTTGGGGTTTTCTGTATTTTGCAAGCGCGGAATAACCGTTCTGTTCCGTCTCTACGCGTACCAAACATACACGAAACCTCTGTCCCGTCTCGTCTGCGTACCAAATGGTACCTTAAGGAAAGGCTGGGTGTTGTCCCTAGCAACCTTTATTGGGCTTAACTTTGTTGTTATCAATGTTATTGTTGGTCTTAATTAACTTACAAAAATGTAGTGCTTAGAGGCTATTGTGTGTTGTCTAAAACAGACTATTCCTATAGGTATACCACCTGTTAGATTGACTTCTTTTAGAGTGTATATGAAGTTACTGACCTGCGGTGGTTTTTATAGGATTTATGTTTAATTTATTATTGCCCACAACTATATTTTGGTTCATTCTTTAGCTTTTTTGACAGAGTTAGTGTAGTCTTTTCACCTCTTTTTAGTTGAGAGCTTCATTAATAGGTAGAAGCCGGACTGTTCCAAACAATCCAAATGAGTTGTTCCACTAATAAAAATACATAAACCCGGACCGGCTCGGGCTCATTATAGAAAAACAAGTCGAGTCATAATCCACCAAAAATGAACCTGGCTCGACTCACACCCTGTCACTCCCCGACCCCAACATACATCCAAGATCGACACGTGATGTCACCAAGTATCCACATATCTAACATACCCCGCCTCCAGGATATATGTAAAACACAGCTGACGATCCAAATTGCATAGTAATTTTCGTATACTTTATGGCTGAATCCAACCTCCTCGTTAGACTGCCCACGTACCCTAAATAGGGATCAAGCTATTCGTAGTTCGTTCTTCACTATACAAGCAGCAATCATCACATAATTCACTATGTCTCAACATAAAACGACACTACAAACATGTAACATCACGAGGAACATTCAACAAAGTGCAACATAATCTTTGGCCACATTGGTCAACGAGTCTAATCATAATCATAACAACTATATCCAACAATATTCAATAATCACACCAAACAATAACATGTACAAAACACTGAAATGCGGGGCTAGAGCAACACAGTTCGGCTGAAGTCTACATCTCCGAAGAATAGGATTAAAACCGATGAACCAACAAGTCAAATGATGCGATTTTGAACCACTCAACAAAACCAAGACACCAAAGGGGATTCTGGACCACTCAACAGAATCCAAACCAGGATACGATTTCGAACCACTCAGCGGAATCCAACTAAAATATGTCACCTATTGAAATGTCCTAAGTACCACTAATCCTCATCACCCCTGGTATGCGTATGGCCCCCTATCGCGGATTTACAAAGAAGAACCATAAACATAATCTCATCGTGCATGCAGTGATCATCCATCGCGGATATAACAAGCATGACCACCCCTGAATACGTATGGTCCCTTATCGCGGATATACCAAGCAGAACCACATCCTAACTCTAGGTAGTTCCACTCATCGCGAATATACCAAGCATGATCACTCCTAGAATGCATATGGTCCCCCATCGCAGATAAACCAAGCACAACCATAGGTATGGTCTAATAACGTAGGCAGTGATCATCCATCCCGGATATACCAAGTATGATCACCCCTATCAATCCCCCATCGAGGATATACCAAGCAGGACTATATCCTATAGCTCTATGTAGTGATCATCTATCGCGGATATACCAAGTATGATCACTCCTAGGATGTGGTCCCCCATCGTGGATATACCAAGCATAATCACCCCTGGAATACGTATGGTCCCCATTAACGGATACACCAACCAGGATGACATCCCAACACTAGTTAATGATCACCCATCACTAATATACCAAGCATAATCACTCCTAGAATGCATATGGTCCCCCATCGCGGATAAGAAAAACAGAACCATAGGCATAGTCTAATAACGTAGGCAGTAATCACCCATCGCGGATATACCAAGGATGATCACCCCTAACAATCCCCCATCGTGGATATACCAAGCAGGACTGTCTAAGCACCACTGCTACCTGGTGCAATCAGTTCAACACACAATCTACCCCTACCTCAATCCCTATGATTTCCAAAGTAGACACTTGCACTATCAACTTCTCATGACCACTAACTATCTTGTCATACAAGCATAAAAGTTCTACATAATACTTCTAATAAGATTCTAGGTTCACATCGTCATAAAAATAATCATACACATCATTCATATTATCAAGAATTTAAATATACAAATGCATGTCACAATAAGGCATTCCAATCACGTAAATCGAGGTAAGCATTAACTTGAATCACTCACTAACCAAGATAGGTCTGCTAGGCTTTATTAGGTCTCTAGTCATACTAAACTCATAATTTACAAACGATTTGGAACATTTTATCTGAAAGTCAACCCTCGGTCGACATTGTCACTCGTAGGATCAACAATCCTACCTAACTCAGTTTGGAAGATCCGCCCACGAATCTCCAATCCATAACTTCCCAATAGTTTCATTAAGCATCTAGAACAAAATCCTAAAGTTTTGGAACGATTCAACGGTCAGATCTCCGTCAATTGATAAAATTACGTGGCGGCCAACATTCAATTTTACAAACTTAGGAAACCAATCCGGGAAGATCCATACGTCAAATTCCTGATTCGTCAGCTCCTAATATCCTCAAATATTATGTACTATTACGTATTTATATTTGGTGCCGATCCAACGGTCAGATCGTCAATTCATATAATGTCCAAGTGGCGATCTCTATCAAAACTATAATCATACGATGAGATTTCATCAATCAAACATCACATATGGAATCAGGGTATCCAAATTAGTCTAGGAAGGGCAGGTGGGGTCTCAGCCCACGCACCGCCGCACATGGCAGCCGGCCACCCCGTTTCGCCGGAAAATTCAACTATTTCCGAAAATTACCAAATTTTACAGGCATGTAGATCTTAGTGAGAGGAGAAATTTTTGTACCTGGGTAGAAATCCAATTCGGCCAGGAAACACCTGAAATCGCCCATGAACTGCCGGAACCCTAGAATTGGGTGTGCTTCAATTCGACCTCCATACTCGCTTCGACGCCTCCACCACTGCTTGGGCTTTGTTCCTAAGGTTGGGGGGGAGCCTATTGGTTGTGGTGCTCGGTCGGGTCGTGCGGGTCAAGGGGAAACCCGGTTTTCCCCTTCATTTTCTCCTTCCCTCATTTCCCTCATTTCCCTTGTCTCTCATTCATCCATATCTCCCCCTTCTCTCCTAATTGGTTCATCCTTTTTTCTTTGATTGGGCAACCAATGCCCTCCTCCCTCACTCTCCCACACCTCTCCTTTTTTTTCCCGTCTTCTTCACTGCCATCAGGCAACTTCTTTTTCTTTTCTTTTCTTTTTCTTTTTTTTTTTCTTCCCAGCCACTCACTGGCTTCCTTGCCTTGAGTCTGATTGGTCAGCCCTCCCACAAGGTGGGAATTCACTAAAAAAACACGAATCCGAATGCCCCGTAACTTTTCCATTATAATCTTGATTCACAAACGACTTTCACCTTTGCGCTTGTGGTTTTGAAATCTATTCGAAAACATTAATTGTGACCTCGAAAGGCCAACAAATTTTTAAGATTAATTACAAAAATTCAAACCCGATAACTATTCGATTTAATTCTCAAAATTTACGGAATTAAAATTAACTAATAAAGATAACGTAAACGTAAATTACAAATTTAAATTACGGGATACATAACGGATAGTGAAATTCCAGAGACGGGATTTCACACACCCACGCCTACTTGCAAGTGGTTTGTAGCTCAGTTAGTTAAGAGCATCTGTCCTTGCACCTGAGATTCCAGATTCGAATTTCCCTTCCCGTAGTTTAATGTACATTATCCTATCATTTGTCAAAAAAAAAAAGAGAAAAAATGATAATGGTAAATAATAGTTAATTTGATAGTTAGATCGTATGTAGAGACGAGTAATGATATAACAATATTTTACAATAAGGGGTGAGAGAAATAAATTGATATCGAACTCAACATTCACAATATTTGAAAATAAGACCTCTTACTTATAAATGCATAAAAATAACATTATACTGTTATACAAAGTGCTATATGCATGCATTGTTTTCAGTACATCCTTCTATCCAAGCCAAATTGACTAAGCTGAAAACTACTGCTCATTTTATATCTAAAAACACAACTGTCTGCAATCAAACATATGATTAATCAAATCTCTAGCGCGAAGGAACATATTAGGCAATGAAGAAAAAAAATTGGCAAAATACACATGTCGAATACACTAATTAATACAGTGCTTAATGTGCGAAGGAAACGAAGCAAAAAGTGTGGAGGAAACAATTGCATGGGCTCACATTTGGTCTGATTCAGATGACCGTTCCCCTGCCGGTAACCGGCGAGACTAACGTTTCCATGTAAACCGCGACTTCCGACTGAGTCCCGACAGCAATGTTTCTAAATGTCTTTCCCTTCGGATTATACAACGCCAATATGTTTCGCTTGTAGTCCAACAAAACTTCATCATTCTCTAAAATGCATAGAGGCTTGAAAGATTCGTTGCGCTCTTCAGGTAGGATCTGATCCAAAGAAATTTTCACGACTTTAGTCCAAGATTTTGCGACTCCGTACTCCTTCATCACCCATATCCGAAGATCCGTCTCCATCGGGTAAGAATACACAAATAGACAATTTTTACCAGCACCAACTCCCACAAAGACACAGTTTTTGTTGCCAAGGTAGGGCAATGGTAACATCTCCTTAAATTTCTCCTCTGCTAAATCGAAAGACAAAATTCGCGAAGCAACCATACTAACTTCTACCCAATGTAGAGCTCCGTTTAAGAAGCAACCCTTCCCTTTCAAGTGAATATAATTGCCGTGATCATCATCAGCACTCCTCCTCCATGAATCGGATTTGAGTGAGAAAACTTGAATCGTGACTTCTTTAGAACCAAGTGTTGTTTTAGACGATCCTCGGATTACCTTGTAATCATCCGTGGTGGAATCATACCCGAATCCATAAAACAGCGAACCAGAATAAAGAGGTTTTGGTAATACCTTGGACTGCCCAGTACAAGGATTCCATATGATAATTTTGTTGCAGTTTACTTGTAGACATATCAAGCCGTTGCAGGAACCCACAATTCGTGTAAGAACAATATCCGGGATCCTCACTGGAAAATCAAGCTCTTTACCTGTAACACGAACATGAGAATCACTCTTCTGATCAGTCAATGCGACGTGGACAATGGAGTGGATACGCGTGGATGAGAAAAAGAGGGTGAAGGTTCTGTTGTTGTTCATGCATGTGAGTACAGCGTGGCTGAGGTGCTTCGTAACGAAATGAGGATTGGAGATTAAAGCGCGCCATGACTTGCATACACACCGAAATTGGAGTAAAGATCTGACTGGGAGCCTCGAGAGGATCTCGATAATAATGTCGTTGTAGTCAATGAGAGGTACTCGTTGACGGAGTTTACCATCAGAGGGGGGAGGTTGCTTCAGCTGCCGGGGGCTACTGGGGCCGTCCGCCGTGGTAGTGTTGCATCGAGCTGCTGGCGGGAGTTTCGAAGTGGAGATTCTTGGAAAAAGGCGGTAAATACAAGAACAACACTCTGATTTTGTCATTGCAGAAAGCATTGTGTCGACAAGGTACTTCATGAACTATATATAAAAAATGGGAATGTCTGAATGAACCCACATATTTCATTACTACACCCAAGCTTTAAAAATAATTTTAATAAAAATTTTACTCTCTAAACTGTACAATTATAAAAAAAAATTAAAACTAAAAAAAAAAATGTTATAGACAAATCAAATTTCGTGAGATCGTTTAGGGTCTGTTTGGTATCCTATTAAAAAAATTCATTATTTCTCAAAACATTTCTTAAGAATATCTCTTGAAAACAATTTTCTTTAAGACTCAAAAACTTGTTTTATATGAGATTTAAAATTTTTAAATCTTAAAACTTAAACTAAACAAATAGATCCAAAGAGAGGGAGTTGAAGGGAGAAAGAAGAGAGAGGATGAGAGAAAGTAAGAAAGGATCGAAAGAGAGAGAAAGAATAGAGAGGATTAGAGGAGATAGAGAGGAGGATGAGGAGGAGGAGGAGAGAGAGAGAGAGAGAGAGAGAGAGAGAGAGAACGAAGAGAGGGGATTTGAGGAGAGGGAAAGAAGAAAAGAAAAAAAAAAGAAAAAAAGAGAAGGATAGAAGAAAAGAGAGAGAGAGATTCGGAGTGAGAGGGGAAGAGAGCGGGAAAAGAAAGGAGTGAGATTTAAGTTTAAGTACTCCAAAAACTCACTTTTGGTGTTTTTAGAGAGTAGACTATTTTTAAGTTAGCTAGTCTTAAGTTCAGTTT
Source organism: Pyrus communis (assembly GCF_041283825.1). Classification (NCBI taxonomy): domain Eukaryota; kingdom Viridiplantae; phylum Streptophyta; class Magnoliopsida; order Rosales; family Rosaceae; genus Pyrus; species Pyrus communis. The sequence goes on along the minus strand of NC_142581.1, from coordinate 8,948,648 downwards.
TTTAAAATATTCTTGCCAAACAATTGTTTAATGACTAAAACTTGAAAAGTGTTTCTGAGTTGAAAAGTTGGATTCAAATAAAGTATCAAACAGGCCCTTAGCTTCTTTCTTCATTCTTTTGTTTCTTCGAAAGCTATGCACTTCTACCAGCTTTTCATTCAATTGTCTTCAAATTTTAGTAGAAGTTCCTGTTGTAAACTAGACCAAACAATCAAGTAATAAATAAAACACACAACACGATTTAGAGTTCCTCCAATATAGGAGTACCTAACGGAAGCTTTATTGATTATTAACGAATACAAGAGAACTCACAAACACAAAGCACTCTCACGTATACAAACTTATGCCACTCAAACTCACATACAAAATCTCTCCCAAAGCCATCTATTTATACAATAGATGTCGTGCGTTTTATAGAAATCCTATAGAATATAGGAAACCAAATCATAGACTAAAACCAAATCCAAAACAAACTAGAAAGTTGTACTCAATGATAACATGTGTCCAAGTTATCCCAGTCCTACACCTTTCCTAATTCTTGTTTTGGTTTAGGCACATGTTGATTTAATGCCAAATCCAACAATTTCCACCTTGGCATGAAATCCATACTGAGGCATCCAACATAACAGCTTTCGTTGCTCCACCATAATTGCAAGATCAAACTTGCTTCATCTGCACCAAATACAAACAGTGCTTGAACTTGGCTGCATTAACCACCTTTGTTAACATGTCAGCTGGGTTATCTTCTGTAGCAACCTTCTGGAGACGAATCTCATCTTCAACTATCACTTCTCTCACAAGATGGTATCGTTCATCAATGTACTTAGTCCTTGGATGATGTACTTGGTACTTGGCCAAATAAATTGCACTTTGACTATCACAATATACCATTGTGTGGTTCCACACCTAAGTCTCCTAACAACCCAGAGTCCAAATTGCTTATTTGATGGCTTTAGGGATCGCCATGTATATAGCTTCTGTGGTTGATATTTTGCCATTGTTCGTTGTAGTATTGATACCTTAGTATCCATTTAGCAGCATTCCAATGCTCTCTTCCAAGATTAAACATGAACCTATTGACAATTGTAGCTACGTGTGTAATATCAGGATGAATGCATATCATAACATACATTAATCCTCCAACCAAATTAACATATGGAACACCTTCCATCTTCATCTTTTCTTCATCTGTTTTGAAACATTTTTGCTGCTCAACTTAAAATGAGAGGCTAATGGAGTTCTCACACGCTTAATGTCTTCTGTTACTCCAAACTTTTGTTCTCAAGATATTGCTTATGAGAGAAGCACTCTAAACCTTTCTGTCAATCCCTTGTGATCTTCACTCCTAATATTTTATTGGCTTCACTGGGATCCTTCATTTCAAATTCCCTTTTCATTTGTGCTTTCAACTGGTCTATCTTTGTCGCCTACATAAATGAACCATCTTCAACCTTATGTGATAAACACAATGATCATAGTGACTTTTTGTATAGTCTTGACCCTTCAAAAACTTGTCAAATCTTAAACACCACTGCCTAGACAACTGCTTCAAACTATAGAGAGATTTCTTGAGCTTACAAACCAATCTTTATTTTTATTTCTCTTGGTGCCCCTCTGTTGTCTCGTATAAATCTTTTCGACCAAATTCATATGAAGGAATATAGTTTTTACGTCTGGTTGTACTAACTCAAGGTTGAATTGTGCAACTAGGACAAGCAATATTTGAATGGAGGAGTGCTTAACCACAGGATAAAATATCTCATTGTAATTATCCATTTCCTACTTCTGAGCATATCCTTTAGCCACTAACCTAGCTTTTGAATCTTACCAAGCTCTTGTCATCCATTTCATCCTTCTTTGCATAAATACACTTGCAACCTAGTGCTTTCCTTCCTTAAGACATCTCCACCAATTCTCAAGTTTTGTTCTTGTGAAGAGGAAACATCTCATCATCTATTGGCTCATGAAATAGACTATTTTTCACTATTTGATGCTTCTTCAAAGTTTGTGGGAATTTTAGCCTCAATTATAGCAGTGCATGTAACATCCACATAAGCCAGGGGGGTGATCCTTATATGTATATTCTCATCCCTACCTAGCACGAGGCCTTTTGGGAGCTCACTGGCTTCGGGTTCCGTAAGAACTCCGAAGTTAAGCGAGAAAGGGGCCATAGCAATCCCATGATGGGTGACCCACTTAGAAGTTGTTCGTAAGTTCCCAAAAACAAAACCATGAGGGAATGGTAAGCCCAAAGCAGATAATATCGTGCTACGGTGGAGTCGGGCCCGGGAAGTGGTCCCACCTAGGCCGGGATGTGACAAATTTGGTATCAAAGCCTAACCCTAGCCGTAGTGTGCCGATGAGGACGTCGGGCCCCTAAGGGGGTGGATTGTAACATCCCACATCGCCTAGGAGAGTGATCCTTATATGTATATTATCATCCCTACCTAGCATGAGGCCTTTTGGGAGCTCACTGGCTTCGGGTTCCGTAGGAACTCCAAAGTTAAGCGAGAAAGAGGCCAGAGCAATCTCATGATGGGTGACCCACTGAGAAGTTGCTCGTGAGTTCCCAAAAATAAAACCGTGAGGGAATGGTAAGCCCAAAGCGGACAATATCGTGCTACGGTGGAGTCAGGTCCGGGAAGTGGTCCCGCCCGGGCCGGGATGTGATAGTGCATATACCATGCACGCCATGCAATCCTTGTATTTGTAGGTAGGGATGTTTCCCTTTTTCCCTTCCTTTTGGCTATGCAATTATCTTGTGTCTTCAGTTTTTTTGGTGTTGTCTCTTCTTCGTGAACACTCTCTTAAAATTCATGTTGATCTCCTGTCTTTCTTCTTCCACAACTTCTTCCCTTGGCTTTGAGTTCATGATGACTTGTTCCTCAAGCTCTACCATTTGAACATCTTCTTTTAACTTCATGTAACTTTCATCAAACATCACGTCTCTGCTAACTATAATCTTATTCAACTCAGGACACCAATGTCTAAAACCTTTCACATTACTATTAAATCCCATAAATACAACTTTCTTTGCTCGTGGATCCAATTTATTTTCCTTCACATGAACGTAAGCATTGCATTCAAAAAAACAAAGTTTATCATAATCCTGAGCTGGTTCTCCAAACCACAATTCAATTGGTATTTTTCCGCTCTAATGTAGCAGATGGCAATCGGTTCAAAATACGACATGCATAGGTTAGAGCTTCTACCCAAAATCTCTTCGGCAACTTAGCTTGAGACACCAAATAACAAACTTTCTCGAGCAAAGTTCTATTTAGTCTCTTAGAAATCCCATTATGTTGTGGAGTATGTCTGACACTGAAATGGCGAGTGATTCCTTCCTTCCTTCTTTCTTATATAGAACACTCACAATGATTTTTACACAAACATGCTATAGTTCTGCTAAAATTTTTGTATTCTTACAACTTAATGTCCTTTTGAGAGATGGAAGATCTAACCATTCTATGGGGTTCTTCTTCCTAAGAGCCATTTTGAGAGATGAAAAACCAGTGACACCATTGTATGGGGTTCTTCTTCCTAAGAGTCATTTTGAGAGATGAAAGACCAGTGACACCGTTATAAACAGAAAAGACTTGTTTTCATTATTAATTGAACTTAGACATGGCTACTTAGTCAAAGGGCTTGGATTTCATCTCTCTACCATTCAAGAAGGCAAGAACAATCTCAACTCTTCAGTTTTCATAAGCACTTAGACTCCCAAAGATTGCATTAGGAACTGTGGCAATGACCACACACACAACCATAACTAAATTTAATCTTAAGCCTAAAATGAATTTAGTTTAAAAGTAGAAGATGCGATTCAAAGGAACATACGAATAGAAACAGACACAAACTATAAGTGATGCAACCTTTGAATGTAGACATCTCTGCTCGAATAAAACTTACAGCCTTCAAGTTCGTTAAGGTCTTCTGAACTAAAAACATTTTAATCAAACATCAAGCAGAAAGAAGGCACATAAATATAAGAAACTCTACAATCACCAAATTATTGTTCATAAACCCTAAAAAAAATTTAAATCAAATGGAAAAAACTTGCATAAACCAATTCATGCATTAGTTGGAAGATTCAAAACTTCACTATGCATTGGTAGAAAAAATTTGTTTTTCTCTTAGAAAGCGTTTTAAGGTTTTAACATAAGATAAAGATTGTGTGGGTTTATTGATAAATTTTAGTTTTATTAAATTTTGGGAGCTGATGGGGTTCAAACCCATGTCGTGGTGCAAAGGTAACACTTCTCTCCACTACTGTGGTAAAGAGCCACTTGCTAGAGTGAGATTATATGAATTCATATAAAATTTTCCAACACCACTTTGTACTACGATTCAGAGGTATTCTTCATCACTTGTAAATGAAAGGTCTTAGATTTGATTCTCGCAAAAAACGAATTTGTGTCACATTATTGCCATCCTCATTGTGAGGTTTAGCACACTCATCCACCCCTTAATGTACATAATATTGTTTGTTTTAAAAAAAATAAAATAAAATTCCCAACAAAAAGTTGACTATCCTCAAGTTTTTTTTTTTAATCAACTATGCAAAAGAAAACAGTAAATTGTAGCAATGGTTCCTTAACTTTAATCAAATTGGAGCAATGATCTCTCAACTAAAAATCTATTACCGTTGGTTCCTTAACTCATCAAAGTGTATAGTTATGGTAATTTTCGTCAACTTCGTCAGAATTTTGTCAAAATGAGTTATGTTAGAAAGAGCATTGCTACAATTGGGTTAAACTTGAGAGACCATTTCTCAAATTGGGTTAAAGTGGAAAGACGATTTCTTCATTTGAATTAAAGTTGATGGATTGGTAATGAATTTTTAGTTGAGAGACTATAGTTGCATGTTTTGATGAGTTGATGAACCAATGGTAATGAATTTTTGATTAAAAGATCATTACTCCAATTGAATTAAAGTTAATGGACTATTACTACAATTTATTCCAAAAGAAAACGACCCTAGAAATCTTGAAGAAATAAAAATAGTTAAGAAGGAGGCGCGAACTCAGGAGAAGACTAAGTTAGACGCGCGCGCACCATAACCCAACTCAGAACTATAAAAGCAGCGGAGTCCAACAGCTACGATTCTCCGGACTTCGGTCTTCGGTCTTCGGAACGCAAAACTTGGGCGATTCATTAAAAAAAAATCTACTGGTACGCCTCCCTCCATCCTTCAATTCCAATTAAATCCGATCCTCTTTCCTCTCCCTCTCTAAAAAAGCACCTTGATTTTGATTTGATTGGAATCAGTGAATCCGAGTAAGTTTTTGATGCTTCAAAAGTTGAAATTTTTGAAAATGATGCAGGATTTGTGTAACTTTATCGGTTGTTGTTGCTGAAAATCGCGGTAAAAAATGGGGGTTAAACAAGCGTTAAAGAGCCTGGATGCGTTTCCTCGGGCGGAGGAGCACTTGCTGCAGAAAACACAATCGGGGGCACTCGGTAATTCTTCAGATTTTCGTCTTGGTTTTGTATTTGGGTTTTTTGTGAGTTGTGTTTTGGATTGGAAATTTATTGGCTTTTTTATTTTGTAGTTTCTGTTGTTGGGCTGCTTATAATGGCGACATTGTTTGTGCACGAGCTTAGATATTATCTCACTACATATACCGTCCATCAGGTTCGAATTTCGAATGCATTGCTTTTGTTTTTGGGGGATTTTGTAAGGTAAATAAGTGGGTAATGAATTGAAAGAAATGCCATTGCCAAGAGATTGTAAGTTGTCTAATTGAAAAAGTTGTGTTTTTGGCAGATGTCTGTAGACTTGAAGCGCGGAGAGACTCTTCCGATTCACATAAATATGACATTTCCAGCTTTACCTTGTGATGGTTAGCATGTTTTTTTTTTTTTTTTTTTTTTTTAATCTCTTGCTATTTAAGTGAATGCCGATTTCTTTGTAGGCTAATATGTTCATCATTTGGTAGCTTTGTGTGATGATAATCTTCGGTTTTCAACGTTTGATTGCAGTCTTGAGTGTTGATGCAGTCGATATGTCAGGCAAGCATGAAGTAGATCTTGATACAAATATATGGAAAGTAAGAGACTTTATTGATTCTTATGTATTTTCCTTTTCTTGATATTGGGGTGCAATGTGATATGGTGTTTCATGTCAAAAAGTAAAGAACTGCATTTGTACAATGATAGAAAAAGTGTTGTATCTGTTTAAACTTTTATGAATGTATTACAAAGGTTTTGGCTTCTAAGTCTTATCTCCACGTTTGTCATACGCATGCTGCACATTGTTTGTTAGGTACCAATTTAACTGTTCAAGTATGAGATCTTGATTCAAGCGAACATAATTCGTTTAACCTGCACCACTTCGTATGGGATTCTTTGGATCTCCCTTTACTTAGTGCTTTCTCAAGCCTTTTTTCTGGTGATTCTTTGCTGGGCCATCATCGGTTGGTAGTGATGACTATTTTTGTTCTTTCCTTTGATCCACTGTCTTAAATTTTTATTATAATCTCATAGCTATTAGACTACCTTTACCCATGCATTTATATAGTAAGATTTAGTTTTCAAAATTGGCAACTTGTGATCTGTCTCTGTCCTTCCCTTCTCTCATAGTTATTCTCCTAACCAGTTTAGAGTGGCTGCAGCTTCGCCTGAACAGTCATGGACACATCATCGGCACTGAATATGTGTCTGACCTTGTTGAAAAGGAGCATTCTCACAAGCAGGGTAACATCTGTGTTGCATTACATATCACATTTTGTTATGATTGTATGTCTTGCTTTTTAGATTTTCGTTTTCTGATAAAGAACCTTGGCCAGATGACGGCAAAGATCATCATGACGATAAGGACAAGGAAGTTTATCCACAAGGAGCTTTTGATCAAGCTGCAGAAGATCTTATCAAGAGGGTAAAGCATGCAATAGCACATGGAGAAGGATGCCGGGTATATTCATAACACAGATCTCCATTTTTTGTACTAATGAACTGCACTTGCTCCTTCTGATATTGCATATATCTGATATAAAATTTTGCTGCAGGTTTTTGGTGTTTTAGATGTCCAAAGGGTTGCTGGAAACTTTCATATATCAGTTCATGGGTTAAACATTTTTGCTGCGCAAATGGTTAGTTTGCCTTAATATCTTGTTTTCTTCTCCCTCCAATTTCTTTCCATTTTGTGGTGAAAGAATTCCATGTGTTCTAGAACATGCAAAGTGATGTGCTTGGTCTGAAGTGCTTATGGTCGATCCAAATTATCGTCCCCTGAATGAAAATTTTGATAAAATTTGGTTTTTGGCATTTTGAACTGCCAAACCATAGGATCGGTTCATTTTGACTTGATAAACTCTTGTTTAAATCCTATTAGATATCTTTAATCTTTTTTCAACTTTTTGGGTTTCGAAATGATATGGGGATTGAAGGTGCTTGAGTAAACTTATCCGTCTCAATTTTTGTATCATGGGGGTGCTTTGTGGATCAGTATTGTGCCAACTAGCTTTTTTTACCATAGCATATCTTTAAAGCTTGCTACTCTAGTTTATTACAGCTTCCAACTAACTGTTTCTGTACAGATTTTTGAAGGATCTAGAAATGTAAATGTAAGCCACATCATACATGACTTGTCGTTTGGCCCAAAATATCCAGGAATTCACAACCCACTTGATGGGACAGACCGAATTTTGCATGACACAAGTGGCACATTCAAATATTATATAAAGGTTTCAAACTTGAACTTCATCTGGGTTAATATACAGCTATTTGGTAGATTTAAATATCTGGTATCTGCAATATACACTGGCCTATTTCATGCACGTCTGTGCAAGAATGCTTGCTTGAGTCTAAGCCTTAAAATGAACGCTATTTTTTCTTTCCCTTCTGTTACTTCTGGAAGATAAAGTAGTTGTCCCATATTTTAACTCAGATAGGTGAGATTCAAAGCAAGAAAGTTTCCCGGCTAGGAAGAGACTTGCATCCAAAAAGGCATACTAGCCAAGAACTTGTCTTTCCCATCAAGAATTTGTACTGTTTCCTTCATTAAGTGGTTTGCAATACTTTACTAATGCCGAAATACATTGAGTAATGGTATTCGTTACCTTTTTCTCGAATTAATAATTATGTCTCTGTTCAGAAATGGATACCTGAATTGATTTTATCACAATAATTATGCCTAACGTCTATAAGAAAGTTCTACACTTCCCGGGGCTGTATCCTGTCAGTTCTTCTGCCTCAACAGTGAGGCATGACATGCGTACTCCTTACCTTTAGAATAAAAAAGTCAATCAAACATGTGTGTCAATGTCATTACCAACCAAATATTAGTTATTTGATCTGATTTTTGTATTGTTAATTGGTTAGTTCCTTATCAAAGTGTAATGGGAGTTTTGCTTCATTTGTCAGTAGGCGTTTTGATATAGTTCAGCACCATAAGTCGTGAACGTGAAGAGGATTCAGAGGATTTGTTTTTAGAAATATTAAGCATCTGTCTTCAAACTAATGTTTTCAAACGATCCAATTGCTAGGAAAAGAAAACCAGAAGGATTTGTTTCATGTTCTGATATATTCTTTATAGACGGTTTTTGTGAATAAATTAGCAAGCTTGATGATCTATGCTGAAAATGTTTGCTTTCGTTGCCGTGCAGATTGTTCCAACTGAATATAGGTATATCTCAAAAGAAGTTTTGCCAACCAACCAATTCTCTGTCACAGAATATTTCTCTCCTATGAAGCAGTTTGATAGGACATGGCCAGGTCGGTTATAAGAAGTTTATTTGTCTGTCCCTTTTATTGAGTTCATGGTGTTAATTATCGACCCTGTTTGTTTGTGTCCAGCTGTATACTTCCTATATGATCTCTCACCAATTACTGTAACTATCAAAGAAGAACGCCGCAGTTTTCTCCATTTCATCACTCGGCTTTGTGCTGTATTGGGCGGTACCTTTGCTTTGACAGGTTTGTGTTTTTCGCTCATTCTGTATCATTTTATTTAAGTCAACATTATCAAAATATACCGTGGATTTGGAACTTCGGTTTCTGCTTATTGAAGTTCCAACTAATCGATCTGCTCTATGTCAGAGTCTAGGCCATCGAAGTTGAAGCTTCCATTTGTACCATATTTTGTTGCAGATGGGAGTGTCTTTTTTCATTAATTACCCATTCCATTTAACTCTGTTATTCCTTCTCTTGCATCAGGACTGCTAGACAGATGGATGTACAGGTTTGTTGAAGCATTGACGGCCAAACCACATGCTAGAAGTGTACTGCGATAAACTCTGGGAGTCTGCTAATACAATTTACTCAAGCGCATCTCCAGATGGACACTAACGTTTCCGGTTAGCAAGTGACATTGGATGTAAAACGGAGGCGAGAGCTGAAATGTGCATTACTGCTCATGTAACTCACTTTTTTGCTCCCCCTCTTAGTGGTGATGACCAATATGTGAATACATTGGCATCTCTTTATACATGTTATTATTATTATAGTTTTGATCTGCCGGAGGGAAACTCATGGTTGTTGTAGCTAAATTGATACACGCAGGATTCTTTACAGATTCCTTCAATTTACATAGTTTCGATTTAGGCACTGTTCAAATTTTGCTGAGTGCTGAGATGTTATGAGCAGTTCTAAGCTCTTGCTATTAACTTTTTGTAGAAAAAATTTCTCGTTCCATTTATCAAATTCTTGCACTCTATGGGAATTATCTTCAATTGAATTCTGCTAACAATCGAGGCCGGTGATGTGTGTGATGAGTTACCGTCGTTACCAAAGACGGTATCGGCGGTTACTCGTTTTGAAGAATGTTCAAACTTATAAGTTAATGTGATGTGCAATTCTGTCCAAAACGTGGGCCGACCTGCTTCGCGCCCAGGCCTATTCACTTATGTCAACTTCTGTAACAAGCGTCATTGTTGTCCTAATCACACTTCTAAAAATCTCTACCTAGCTTTGCTAAAGTCCTGCATAGACGCTACATGGCTGACCGCTGACATGATTAATTTCTAAGCGTTTGAAAATAAAAAAGCGCTTAAATTGCTTAGACGTCTTGCCTAGTAAGCCTAGGCGCCCACCTAGCACACCTAGACCTACCTAGGTCGCCACTACTCGAGTCAACACTTATTATATGATTGTTTCTCATATTTTCAATATGTTTTAATACTTTATAATATGTATGTCATTTTTATTTTGCAATTTATATATCCCAATACAATTATGTATTTTTTTTTAATATAAATAGGCATTTAATTATACAATATATAATAACTTGCTTACATCTCCCTAGTCTGCCTACATCCTAACCCACCGCCCAAGTAGCGTCTAGTGTCGTTCAAAACCTTGTTCCTCGTTCGTACACACTAAAAATTTAAAGACCAACTTGTCAGGAAAAATAATTTGGACGACTAAAGTGAAACAACCCCAAAAGCGTAAACCCTGCTTGCGCAAGGGGCACAGACTTTGCAAAACCCTTACAAGAAAGCCATCAAGACAGGGCATTTCACTTTCTCTTTGGCAGGGAGTACCTCGTTGTGCCCGAGATGTTTCCGCTTACAATAATGTTCGTAAGGGAGTCGAGCACAAAGGCAGGTGAATACAACATACCATCAGGTCTGCCTTGCCTAAGAATCTGTGTATTTCTACAACATTCCTCTTGTTAGGTTACTCGCCATTTGAGTCTCTGATTCCCGATCGTATAACCTTTAAAATCTGCAAAAAGTTCAAATAAAACAAGCAATCATATTAAAAGTAAATACAGATTTTACATGGCTGGCAAGGAAACGAGAAGGTCAGCTGCCCCATCTTACCAAAATTATTAAATGTTAATGTGCATGGGAAAAGAGGAATGATCTTCAGTATACAGAGCTCAAATTTACCTATCAAAGAAGCCAAAATTGCTCAATCTTTATGAACTATGCGCCCTGTCTAACTTCTAGCTGCCTGGAACCATCAGTATTTAGATCTCCGTCTAACTGTTGCAGCTGTTGCTCCTGTTGGTGTCGACGATGCTCTTCTTCTTGCTGCTGCAGCTGTCGTTGTAGTTGCTGGTACTGATTATGTGAATCTTCCATCAATTGTTGTCGTCGTTGTTGCTGGTATTGGCGTTGATATTGCTCTTCTTGCTGCTGCCACTGCTGGTGCTGTTGCCGGTGCTGCTGCAGTTGTAGTTCATGCCGATGCAATGCATTGCTAGTGTGTTGATGGGAAGATTGCAGTTGTCTGCTGGTTTTCCATCTAAGATACTCCACCAGAAGGGAATTCGTGCTGATTGCAATCCCAAACCCGGTGAATGAAGAAAGTAGAACCGAGAGAATTGGATTTACATTAAGCTGCCGGTAAGTGAACATGAGAAGCTGCATCAGAGACCAATAGAATACGAAGAACAAGGAAAAGAAAGGAACACGTGGGGTCTATAAATTCTTGAAAGAAATCGGTTCTGCTTACAACAGTATAAAATATGTGAGCAAACAGGATCACAATGGCAAACTGGAAGGAGGCATAAGCCCATATGTAGCTCCTGCTCACTGCCACCATCATGCATAATCAGGTAGCGTATTTCAACTATAATTCATGAAAAAATAGAATGCTCCAAGTATTTGAAGCAAAAATAGAGCTTGAAAGGGGGCGGAATGAGAGAGTAGGAAACATCATGACTCATGAGTTGCTCAGTAAAGGACCACTCTGGTCATTTCATTGAAAGAAAAAAAAGCCGTTATAGAAAGTAATTCCTTAGGATAATAATTTTCTCACGTCTCAAAATTCCTGATTTTCCTCCTTTATTCTTTCAATTGTCCAAAATGAACTCCTAGGGTACTTTTTATCCAGTGTACTTTTATGTTTTTAAGATTTGATGTTCCTTTTTGTCCCCTCAACTTTCGAGGCCATATCGGATTGACAATATAAAATTCAAGTTGGCAATAGATGCCACAACTCTATTCTTAAAAGGGTGCAGATAAATATTACCTAACTAAAGCTTGATATGACAAAGCTTCCATTTCTTACTAAAGAGAACGGATTGAAATTAGTAACTTCACAGATGGGTTGGGGAAAATAATTGAGCTGTATGGCAGTATCTTTTATGAAATGAAAGGACAGAAAACTAAAAACATACTGATAGTAAAAGGAAGAAAAAACTTACCCATTGTGGAAGCAATCATGGATGAAAGGAGACCTAAAACACAAGAGAAGGGTAAAGAAATGGCAAGAGCACGAGGGCCCAAGTCAGATACCTGTTCAGAACGAAAAAAGAAAACGTCACAAGTAAAATGTTCATACAAATGTTTAAACAACCACCATAGATGTAGAAACCGCAACTGGTAAGTTGTTGAGGTTAAGAAAATTTTCTAAAATGCACTGCCATGTTGCCTCCCGTAAGTTATGTTTGTTAAATTATTAAATCTTGACAAAATCAGGCTCAGATCAAGGACAATATGAAGTATGATTGAACAACTGAGGTGACTTTCAGAATCTAGTCGAATTTTCTCTTTGCCAGCAAGAGTGAGCGTACAACCCTAACTATGATTCTATTAATGAAGAGCTTGAGTTTATAGTAAAAAAGCATAAAACATACCAGAAGTTGCTCCAGAAAGCAGAAATATGCAAGCATGCTGATCAGGACAAGAATTGGTATATCCTGCCAGACCCTGTCATGCATGGAACAAGGAAAAATCCAAAATCAAACTCAGAATGATAATAGCTCAAGTGTCAACAAAGAGCATGATACCAAAAGTTTCTGGAAAATGTGCCAAGTGATATGTTTGACTCATTTTTTTTTTTTTCTATGCGCTTAACAGGAGTTGTAGAAGACGTGTGAAAATCCATTTGATCAGAAGAGTAACTCATATTAAAAGTGAAAATGAAGAACAAAACATGGTGAATTAATGGAGCATAGTTTAGTCAGCCATCAAGTAACCAGAATTACTAACGTATTAATGTGATGATATCTATGAACATTTCATAGATACAACAGCATAACACCTGTCTTCTCTCTTCATTTTTACTTGGGAGGGAGGTGGTTGTGTGGTAGTTTTTCTTTTAGCAGAAACAATTTATGTGGTGAACAGACCACATGCATTTCTTTTAAACATTCTATGACGCCATGCTGGGAATGTGGGATCATTATGAACGTCAGAAAAGTTGGGACTTGCCTGTAACGAGGAACTTCCCTCTGCTCCATTATTGTTGGTGGTCGTCTAGTAACAGTTTGAGGATTGTGTATTTTGAGTAGTGTTACAGGTAAGTTTCGGACATCCTGCTTGCAGACATCACAGGTCTTGTTTCCTTTAATGCTAAACCACTTTACTGCACAGTCTTTGTGAGCAAGCGCCAGCTCTCCTTTGCAACTGCACTCCATTTTAAGAGAATCACCACCTTCTGCGAGCTCAACCAAACAAATCCTGCAAACTGCTTCTTCTTCGGGAATATCCTCACCAGAATCTTCAGTAGCTGAAGGCCAGTTATCATTCATAAATTACAGTTGTATATATGTCTTAGATAATACAAAACTTTAAGAAGCACTCAAAGTGGGCTTAGTAATGCATGTGGATATCCTAGTGGATAGGGTGTTGAGTTTCCACCCATGCGTCTCGGGTTCAAAACTTTCTCCTCCCCTAAATTTTGTAATAGTTTCGAATCCTCCCCTTCCCTTAATAATAATAAATTTAAAAAAAAAGTGGGAAAAGTAAATAATAAATCTGTAAGAATTTGATAAAAGTTAATGGTTCAAACTTCAACCGAGCAAATTTGAAAACCTTGGCCTTGAATTTTTCTTATTTGAAAACTACGAATGGCATTCCCAGTTGCAAGTGAAGGAACATAAACCAATAGAAAGTCTATTGGAGTATAATATGTACTATACTTCCGGAGTTTTAACACCCGTAGCAGAGGTTTGTGAATATTCTCTCATTCTCTTACTAGCCAAATTTTGACACCCGTAGGAGTATCTATGCAGTAATCATGCCTGTAGGAGAGGTTCGTGAATATGCTCATTCTTCCTTCCAGCATGATTATTGCATGTAATACTTGAACAAAAGTATATTAACCATATATGCTCAATCTCCTTGAAGCCAAAATTTTCGAATTCTTTTCATGACAAGAGGTAGCATTTACCAGTTTCCAGTGCTGGGTCAGCATTTGGTGAGGCACCCACAACTGCTGAAGGACGTGGAGTTGCTGAAATTACACGTATCATGCCTCCAGAATCCATCCGCCTTAAACTTCTGCCTGTAATATTTACTGGAACTGAGAATGAGCGGGACATATGATGCTTAGCTTCAATTCTCTGAAACAAAATTCATTTTTAGTGTGACACAAGAATTTCTAAACTGGGCACTGGTACATGAAAACGGTAAATTAGAATCACTTACAGGATAATCAGAATGACTCTCCATATGTCTTCCCTGCCCAGTCTCAGAACCCAGATTTGCACTTGGTGTAACTGGTAAAGAATGTGTCCCTTTCATTGATGTAGAGAAGAAAACCTTATTAAGGGAGAAAGACCGCGAAGTAGAAGGCTTTTCCAAAGGACTATCTGATGGGGGGGTGTCCGGTACAATGAGAATGGTCTTCTCACCATCCAGGGGCAAATTTTTCACCCTAAAGCTTTTTTGAGGAAACAGATTTTTCACCGTTGATTTGATCTTAGCTGAATGTGGCCTAGGTGGCAGTCCAACTCTACTAGAACTTGGACTTGGCGCAGAGGGAATATCAATTCTCGTAAAAGTGGACAAACTACTTTCCAGTGTCCTTGCCGGTATTTGCAATGAGGAAAGGTTTGGTCGTCTAGACTGTTGAACCAACAAGGTTTCTTCATTCTTTAACTTTTGATCATGAATCTGCAAAACCTTCAAACGATTCCATCACTATGCAATTCAACAATGAGATCGAAAATCAGAAATGTTATAGTGTCCAATCACTTCACCATAAGTAAATACATGGACAACAACTAAAATTAAAAACTTTATATGATTATATCCACATCTGAACTGTCGAGAAACCGAAGTCCGATATGCTAAAAACAAGAAAGCAATGTAATTTGTGCATATAAGTATATAACTCAAAGTGGTTTTCACTAATGGAAGTCATGGAAACCAAATTTCAGCAACAAAGGACCAAAAAAAATCATCCTTTGAGAATAACCCTTTTAAAGTTATCATTTTCCAATTCAGAATAACTAGACAAAAGCAAATACTAACACTTTGTTTGGTTACCCAGAAAAAGCAGGAAACAAACAGAAAAAATCAAAATTTACTTCTGAAACTACTACAGAGTATAATCTGGGGCAAAAACTCACCTGGGACTGATCGGAGGAGCTCTCCAAAGTCAATTCCTCACCCTGCCGAAGCTCGGAAGCTGAATTCTCCGTCATAACCAGAGAACTTTACCAAAAATGGAACCCAAAAAACCCTAATATGGAAAACTGAGAGTCTGCTTTCAGCTGGCAGTCACCAAAATTGAGCATAAATTGAAAAGCATAGAATACAGTGGCAATGACGGCGACAACAAATTGTGATCGGACATGAATCAAAATTATCAAATTTTGTTCCTTTTGGATTTGGGAACTTTTAAATCGTTTTTGCCTTTATAATCCCCGCCAACGTAATCAGCGTGCTCAATGCTGGTGGATTCTCTTTTCTGACTTTACCTTTGCTTCTGCTTTACTTTACTACTTGATTTGTTTAGTTATTAATTAAGCATGATTAGCTGCTTTAATTTAACTTGTTAGTACAAATAAAGGCTTAGGACAAAAAGGATGACACATCAAATAGCTTTTTATGGGGTCCTGTTTTGAGTTTTAAATTAGAAATGTTTTAAGTTTTTTTTTTTTTTAAGAAAAAATATTACCTACACGAGAGAAGGAGGTGGACTTAGCTCCATAATGGGCTAGCAATATGTGGCTCAACATCGTCTTTAGCAAGAATCGAAACCTAAAACATTTCACTTACAAGTGAATAGAAATATCACTATACTGTAATACTAAGTAGCGAAATGTTTTAAGTTTTAAATTAGATATGCTTACTTTTTTATTTGAAATAAGTCTTTTCAGCTTTTCATTTTGGTTTTTGGATAATTTGGTTTCTAAGTTTGTCCATTTTGATCTTTCAATGAAAAAATTATTAATATTTTCGTTAAATTGTTATATGAACGATCACGTGACCACCTTCTGAAGGATATTTTTGTCAAACTAACTCATTCACTTAACGAGCACACTAACAATTTTTTTACGAAATGACTACAATATTTTACGATGGATAAACTCAAAAACTCCTTCTATCAATTTTTATATTATATTCGATTGTCTGGTAAAGTGAAAATTAAATTATTACTTATCAAAGATTTCTCTATGTCATAATAAATCAGAGTTTGAGCTTGAAGAGGGGAAGGAATCATCGAAACAAGCGCTTCATTTAAAACAAGATCATATTAAATTGTACAAAGAAATGAATTCTATTATTTGGTTGATAAGAAATAAAAGAAATGTTAAAGAGACTTTTTCAAAAGTAAAACTCTTCATGAATTTTTTGTCACCTTTTATTTTTTGCACAATATTTTATAATGTTGACACAAAAATTAACGTTAAACTGTGAGGTGACAGAGAATCCATAAAGAGTCTCACTTTGAAAGTATAACTAACGTGAGTTTAAGTTCTATTAAAGAAACGAGAGTGGTTTAGAATAGTTTATTGTCTTATTAAAAAATAAATTGTTGATTAGCAATTTCTTTAAGAGAGTTTAGGCTTAATAATGAAGAGTTCTCAAAATATGTGCCCCACTAGAAATAAGGCTAGATTTAGTTTTTAATGAAATGTATTCTAAGTTGTTCTAATTAACGTTAACAGACGTGAACTTTATATAATAGACGTACACAATGCCATTGGCAAATTGAGTTAAACCGTATATGAAGACTATATTTTTTTTTTATTTTTTTATTTTTGAACAAACAATATTATCTAGATTAAAGATGAGGGAATGAGCTTAACCTCATAATGGACTAGCAATAATATTGTTCAACTTCTTCTTCAACGAAAATCGAATATAAAGCCTTTCACTTACAAGTGAACATGAATACTAATATATCATAGTAGTAAATGCTGCAGGCTACAATAATTAGATTTTACTAAAAAATCGTTTATTCGTCAAAGAAACTCAAAATTCTTCGGCCCACAGGTTCATAAAGTAGAGGCCCAGCCCATGTAAGTTGGATACAAACCCAGGCTTTCTAGCCCGCTCCAAAAAATTCGGGTCAGAGTCGGTACTCCTCCGAAACCCGGTTCACACATTCACGTCGATCCTAGATCGACCCATTTTACAGCGCCATTGCTGAATCAAACGCAAAGCGAGAGAGAGAGAAGAGAGAGAATCCACTCTCCAAATTCTCAGATCTCCTCCTTCCAACTGTTTCTCCCATCCATTACTCCAACACAACGAGCTCGAGCTTAATTTGGCAGCCATGGATAAGTCAAGCGCTTTGGAATACATCAACCAGATGTTCCCCACAGGTATGTCTCTCCTCCCTCCCTCTCTCTCTATATGTGTGTGTGTGTATCTATATGCGTATATGTATCTGTTTGTGTTGTATAAGCAGAATGTGTAGGTGTTGAACTTACTTTTTGAATGCTTTGAATTGTGCAAACAGAGGCGTCTTTATCTGGTGTGGAGCCGCTAATGCAAAAGATACACGGTGAGATTCGGCGTGTAGATGCTGGAATTTTAGCCGCTGTTCGCCAGCAGGTCGTCGCCTTTGCCTTTTGAGCTCTGAGCTCACAACTGCAATTGCACGTTTTTTTTTTTTTAACTAGTTTTGTAGTTTTTTATGGATTGGCTGGTGTGGTTTTTCAGAGCAATTCGGGCATGAAAGCAAAAGAAGATCTTGCTGCCGCTACACGTGCCGTGGAGGTCTGTTCTTAAACTCGGTTCATAAGCATTGATGTAATTTGCAGAATAAAAGCGTTGTAAATGGATTTTCTTTGGCTTTTAGTTTTTTAGTTTGCTGTTTTTGTTTTGTTTTATTTATTTACTTTGTGATGCTCTAAGGCAGGAACTCATGTATAAAATCCGTGAAATTAAAACGAAAGCTGAGCAAAGCGAGACAATGGTTCAAGAAATATGTAGGGATATTAAGAAGTTAGACTCTGCAAAGAAGCATATAACAACGACGATTACTGCTCTTCATCGCCTAACCATGCTCGGTTAGTTCCTCGTTTATGATTTTTACAGTGACGATTGATCAAGATTTATAGATCAACTGTTTGACCCTGATTAGAAACTGATGATGAATGCCTTTATATTATTCTCATGGGAGTGCACTTGGTTTTTTTTTTTTTTTTTTTTTTTTTTGGTAACATGGCAGTCTCTGCTGTTGAGCAGCTTCAAGTAATGGCTTCGAAACGACACTATAAAGAGGCAGCCACACAGTTGGAGGTAAGGTATCTCCTAGTATACAGTGTCATTTTACTGTAGATAAAACAGGAGCTTACTTTGTGACTCCTTTTGTTTGATGTTCTCAATTATGCTTTGGTCTTTTGTAGCATCTGATTATTGGTACACTCTATTTAAGCGATTGGAAGATCCTCATAAGAAGTGCATTTTTTGGATGCATTCTGTGTTATTTTCCTTTTGTTATATCTGTGGGAATAGAATAGTATTCTTCGTGATACGAACTTTTGCATTATACAAAGATGATTGAAAAGTAACTGCTAGTTTTAGAAGATTAGTGTTATATGAATTTTGAGAAAGTGCTTCATTTTGATTTGAGTTTATGATGCGTATCAGGCAGTTAACCAGTTATGTAGCCATTTTGAAGCTTATCGGGACATTCCGAAAATCACGGAGCTGAGGGAAAAATTTAAGAATATCAAACAAATACTAAAGTCGCACGTGTTTTCTGATTTCTCAAGGTATGTGTTTAAAATAATATGCAGTGCTGTATATACAAATTAATGTTTAAGCAGACCATTAAAAGGATAGATCATTGAACAACTATTGATACTAGGTTTTGGGGTTTACTAATTATAGCATTTGGTCATATTCTTTATTCTTTGTTAGGATGTGTGTGCCTAGAACTATATAATGGAGTTGTTTGTGTATGACTATTAGTTAAACTGCTGCAACTATAATGTTTTTGCTGTCTTTGACTCTTTAGTATCCTTAGTATCTTCTCTATTGCGGTTTCTTCTCAGCTTAGGTACTGGAAAGGAGACGGAGGAAACAAATTTACTTCAGCAGTTATCTGATGCTTGCCTGGTTGTTGATGCTTTAGAACCATCTGTGAGGGAAGAACTAGTAAATAACTTTTGCAGCAGGGAGCTTACTTCCTATGAGCAGATATTTGAAGGAGCTGGTGTGTGCTCATGTTTGATGTTATTCTTAGCAGATGCTTTCAGTATGTATGAAGACTTCACTTTAATTGTCCTTAATTTTGAATTTCATCTTGTTTTCTCTATTTGTAGAACTAGCTAAGTTGGATAAAACTGAACGAAGATATGCATGGATCAAGCGTCGTATGAGAACAAATGAAGAAATTTGGAAAATCTTTCCTACTTCATGGCATGTTCCTTATCGGCTCTGTATTCAGTTCTGTAAAAAAACAAGGTACAATCTACTTCCCTCTGATATCAAAGTTTGTCGATAGCTTCAATTCCTTTTCACAGAGGGTGGAATTTTCTTAGTTTTCCTTTTACATAAAATGTAGCCATCAACTTCTTTAAATACCCAAAAAGAACTATTAGCATTTGGAAACTGTCGTTCCTATTGCCGTCCTTATGATATTCAAGGTTTCAACATGGTGAACCAAGAAAAAATCTGAACATAGTAGTGTTCTCTGTGCTGGTGGTCACATGTGTAACTAAGTAGAAGGGAAGGCAAGTGATGGCATCACACATAGAGATAAAATAGATGTTTCTTCCTTTCCTCCATTAATGTTTTGAGATTTTAGTTTGCTTAATTTTTTTTTTTTTTTTTTTTTAATCAGAGGAGAAGAAAAATGTTTGAAGTAAAATTCCATAAAAGACAACCTAGTTTACTTTTGAGGTTGACATTTTATTTGTTTCCTTTTTTGCCGTTTACTTGACTCTCTGGACATAGGGGGTTCTAGTGTGCATCCGATTTCACCAGAGAATTCAAAGAAACTTAAAAAGTTGAACTTTTTTGTATTGTTCTTTTTTCAGAAAGCAGCTGGAAGATATACATAATAATCAGAAAGAAAAGCCCGATGTTGGGATATTATTGTTGGTAAGCCTTATTTCCTATTTATGTTTTGGATTGATTTTACATGTAGTTGAGGAGTGATATTTGGTGCTTCTTTAGTTTGTTTCTTGTCTATTCTTGTAGAAGCAGCACAAACAACCTAAAGCTTAGATAAACCCAATTTCAACCTTTTTTGAGGCATTTGAATCAAATATCGTTATGTTATCATGTCATCTTGCACTATTTTAATCCACTTCCTTTTTGGCTTAGGTATAAGTGCAACCATCCGTCTATTGTTGCAGTCAGTTATTCTCTTCAGTTTGTTATTTCAACTCCATATCCATATGATGTGATATCATTTGTTTTGCCTCTTGAAAATAACTGGAAATGGCCATTAAACAAGTGAGAGATCCTTTTTTTTAGAAACCACGTGAAAGATGTTGAACCAATCAGCAGAGTACAAAAGCTTAGTTTAGTTTTTTCCTTGATAATATTGGGTACATCTGTTGAAACCTTTAAACAACCCATGAGCGATGTAGTGCATGCATATGTAATTTTTTAGGAGCCACATGGATCATGCATTGCTTGTCTTCTTGAGATCTTCCAGTTGCTATTCTGTATGGGTGCTCTCTTTAATGAATCAATGAAGTTTATACTAGGGAAAAAACAATAGCAAGAGCAAACTGAAACAAACCCAATTATGGTTGTGATTGGATTGTCCGTGCAAGTTTGGTTGGATCTGCCTAATTGGACTTAATATGGGAAACTATAATCATTAAGCATTTCCTTACCTCAAGTGGCACATCTATATTAGGGTTCTTGCAAGGATATGGTTGTGATAAATAGAACGCAATAATTTTTATTGTAGTTGACATTTTATATCCAATCTCATGGCCTTCAAAACGTTCTCATTTGTTGGTATTTTTAATGCTTTGACTGCTGCCTATAGGCACTACAGCGAACTCTTGAATTTGAGGATGAATTAGCAGAGAAATTTGGTGGTGGTACTCGAGGCAGGGAGATTGGAAATGAGATTGAAGAAATTGGTAGAGGGGAAAACACTAGTCAAAGTGCCTCAGATATTAGAAAGAAGTATGAAAAGAAGCTTGCTGCACATCAGGAAAGTATCACAGAGGTATGGATGCTATGTATTGCTTAATATGGTTGAAAATTCACAATGTGAATTCCTTATACCAGCAAGTTAATAAGCTCTCCTTCTGATTTTTATTTTCCAGGAAAAGGATAAAGAGTTATCAGCGCCTGCAGCTGGGGTAAATATTTTTCTTCTACATATATTCTTTCATAATAATTAACCTCGTAATATATATGAAATGAGCGATTAATGTGTGTATAATTAGATTTGACTTTTCTTGTATGTCATTCCTGTATATTTTCTACGTTACCTTTATCATACCATAATGGTGAATCTTATATAGTGAGATTGCTTGAGTGTGTGTTGAAAATAATTTTAAGCAATCCATGTGAAGTTATATCAAGATGTTGACTTGTTGTATCCTGGTTAAAAATTTGGGGTTGTCACTTTGGTATAAGATGACTGGATATCATCATGTTTGCAGTTACAGTCTATTGTTATGGTCCTCTTGTATTTTAGCGCTAAGTCTATCTTCTCATAGATATAATTTCTGAGAATTACTTGTACTGTTTGATTTGGCAGTTCAATTTCCGTGGAATCATTTCATCTTGCTTTGAGCCTCACTTGAATGTTTACACAGAGCTAGAAGAGAAGACACTGATGGAGAATTTGGAGAAACTTGTTCAGGTAGAATAGATTTATTACTTCTTACAACATATGTTCAATAGTTTGCTAGTGTCTTTTCCCATTTGATTTAGGTTTTGTTTTCATCTTTCCAATAGGAGGAAACATGGGACATTGAAGAGGGAAGTCAGAATAATGTTTTATCAAGTAGCATGCAGGTAAGAACATTTTCCTACTGTCACTTTAGAAGTTTAGTGTTGCAGTTAATGAGAATGACTAGAATAAGACTGAATGCCTTTGATTTGGCCCCAGAGCGTGTTTCCACTGTCCTCAGTCACTCTTAGTTTATTGATGTCATTCTTTAACTGATTTATGTGATATGAACGTATAAAATGTTATTCAATACTCAAATCGTTATATTCTTGTGGATCCTTTATTTGTTTCAAGAAACTTTTTTTATTTAGGACACTGAATTCTTAGAACCATGCCTTAGAATCACATATGGCTAAATTTTCTTTAGGGTATGGTTATTTTGTTAATGATGTTAATAATGTTGACTTGGTTGCACGTTTTGGTCTTGCAGTTGTTTCTTATAATCAAGAGGAGCTTAAAGAGATGCAGTGCTTTGACAAAGAACCAGACATTATTTAATTTGTTCAAGGTACTTTATTGAAGTTCCTCGCTTAATATCCTAGTTGGTATCGACACACATAGTGCATATAATATTACATATCCATAAACAAAACTCTATCGTGGATGCATAGTGATATTAGGCCATCATATTTTGTTGCAAGACTATTCTACTTCAACCACCTTCAAACGTTAGAAGAAAAATGCATGTTTCTTCCTTGCGACTTTTTTTTTTGTTCAAATTTCGTCCTTGTGACTTAAACTGTACAAGTAAATAGATATTTTTAAATAATCAGATATGATGTGTCTTTCCAAGTTTAGGTGTTTCAAAGGATTCTCAAAGCATATGCTACCAAGCTTTTTGCAAGAATACCTAAAGGTGGTACAGGAATTGTTGCAGCAGCAACTGGTATGGACGGACAGATAAAGGTATAAAAGACCAATTTTAAGCTTCATGACTATTTCACAAAATTCTTGTTATTCTGAATAGGTGCTAATTTTCATTTATGCTTCAGCAGACATCTGACAGAGATGAAAAGGTGATTTGTTACATTGTCAACTCGGCAGAATACTGCCATAAGACGGTAAGCAGTTTTTAGAGACATGCAACTGCTCTGACTTTTGAGTGTTAGCTGAATTCCTATCTGCGTGTGAAGCTGTAATGCCTCGTCTCAACTAAAAGTTACAGCAGATGCTGTTATGAGAAAGGGGTACTATGTCCGATGGGAATCTCTGGATAAATTAGAACTAGATGATTCTTTTTGTCTAATGTATTTTCTTATCTTTTTGCATTACAAAAGGTAGAAGCTAACAAGGGCACTGATTAAATTAATGATTTACATTACATTCTGATTGTAAGGTGTCTGACACACATACCTCCATAATAACTTGAGTGAAAAATGAATGCACAGCTTATTGTATGCATCACCGACTGCATTAATATGTTGCCATAATGTGTCATTTGAATCTTGTTATCTTGATCAGCTTATAAATATTAACATGAGGTGTAAAACATATGTGCTCGTAATTATCATAAAAAAAAAAAAAACTTGTAATTACCATGTACACTGAATTTCCGATGGAAAGTGTTGTCAGTACTTGGTGGTTTTTCAGTTTTCTATCTAAGTTGGTATTGCATGTCTTCTTTCTGAAATCACTGTGACGTGTGATTAATTTATGATTAGCACTGTTCACAAGATTTATGTGTGTGTGTGTGTGTAAACAACTATAGTACAAGAATGAAAACTATTTTACATTCTTGGTAATTTATGTTTAATTATTTGCAGTCTGGTGAACTGGCTGAAAGTGTATCCAAAATAATTGATTCTCAGTTTGCTGATGGGGTGGATATGTCGGAAGTGCAGGTATAAGCTATTTTATAAGTAGTTCACCTAAGGCATTTTTTTTTTTCATTTTCTACAAGAGTTGTGCAATCGTGCAGGATGAATTTTCAGCCGTTATAACAAAAGCACTGGTAACCTTGGTGCATGGCCTAGAAACTAAGTTTGATGTTGAAATGGCTGCAATGACACGAGTTCCATGGGCTACGCTTGAAAGTGTTGGTGACCAATCAGAGTAAGCTAGGAATAATCTAGATTCTGCTCCTTTACATCAAATGCACACTTTCTACAAATGACTAAACCCGCCTTTTTGCAGGTATGTTAATGGCATAAATATGATCCTTGCTAGTAGTATTCCTATACTTGGAACACTTCTCTCACCAATTTACTTCCAATTTTTCTTGGACAAGGTAATACAAGGGGCTGACGTGTTTTATGTTATCTTTTTTACCATAAATCTTAGTCTTGTTTCCCAAGGTTCATGAGTCATTATTTATTTCTATAATTTTATTTTTCTTTCTTTTATTGATATGACATGCTTTTTCCAACCATTTTAAAGTCGTGTGGCGCCATCCTTCACTCAGTTATCTACCTTATACTTAACACTAAAGTCCGTTATGAACATTTTGGCTATTGTAGTTCTAATCTGTTGACTTCATCTGTGCAGCTTGCATCATCTCTTGGTCCACGTTTCTATACTAACATTTTCAAATGCAAGCAAATATCAGAAACTGGAGCTCAACAAGTAGGGACTGCATTCCTAATAAGCTCCTCTGTTTCCTTTTAAACCTGATTTTGTTTATTTTAAGAAATGAGAACAAGTATATATAACCGCTTCACAAATGAGAGTTGAGGGATATATACCGGGGATTTCCCTCGAGTCTTGAAATCGAAGTAGTTTAAATCTTACCTTGTGATAGAAATCAATCAATCAAACTTTCATCTTGAATTATTATATGTTTATCTCTAGTTTAGGGTATCTTTCTTATACGTTTATCAAATGTATTTCTTTTTCCTCCAAGCAATTTTATAGTTTATATCTGAAGTGAACTTCGTGATTGATTCATGTGATTAATAAAAATGCTTTGGATGCTATTGCAGATGCTACTGGATACTCAAGCTGTAAAGACAATTCTTTTGGAGATACCATCCCTTGGTCACCAAGTGAGTGAATTGTTGATATATGTTTATAGTTACGAGTATGATCAGAACTATGAAGTACAAGTAGCCCCTTCCTCGTTTACGGCTATAAGGACGGCTATTATGATCCTATTAGTGTCACACTCCACCTAAATTATACATTCCAGGGTTGAAAGCATGAAAATCATTTCTTGATTCCTACTCATAAGTGCCCGTGATAGCTTTCTCGTCATAATTGACTAGTTTTCTTAGCACACAAATCAAACCTGTTAACAGATCAATATAATTTCTTCAAACAGACTTCACGTGCTGCTAGCTATTCGAAATTTGTAAGCCGGGAGATGAGCAAAGCTGAAGCACTTCTGAAGGTAGGTATCAGTCTATTGGTGCTCTTTCTGGCAGCCTCTGGTTTCTTTTCAGAAGTGGGTTCATCTCTTTTTTTGGCATACAGGTCATACTGTCGCCAATTGATTCTGTTGCGGATACATATCGTGCTTTGCTACCAGAGGGAACGCCCATGGAGTTTCAGAGAATTTTGGAGCTCAAGGTGGTCATCAACTTCTCCTGCCTTTTCACATCCATTCATTTTTCACATGAGACATTTTTTCTTTCCATTCATCAATTCAAAGTTCTTAAGAAACTAGAGGAGACTGACTTGCAAGCAGACATTGAATTTTAGCTCATTTCTGTTCTGTTCTTACTATTTTGAACAACAAAAGGAATCTGCGGATTTTTACCACTTCAAGAGTTAGAACAAATGTTTACTTTTCAAAAAGAGTTACGAGTTGGATAATCCAGTTAATTCGATGTATGTTGCACTGAATTTGAGTATGAATGTGCAGGGTCTTAAGAAAGCAGATCAGCAAAGCATACTAGATGACTTTAACAAGCACAGCCCGGGAATCACAAAACCTTCTCTCCCACCCCCGGCTGCCCCAACTATCCCACTCCCAACTGCCCCCGCAGCTGCTCTGATACCAAATCCTACTTCAGCCGCACTTATTGCATCCAGAGACGATGTGCTAACCAGAGCAGCTGCACTGGGGCGAGGTGCAGCCACAACAGGGTTCAAGAGGTTCCTGGCGTTAACCGAAGCTGCAAAAGATAGAAAAGACGGGCCTTTCAGAAAGCTCTTCAACGCATGACAACATTTATATCCTATAGAATTGTAAATCATGTACCGGTTCTTAGCTTGTTTCTTTTTTCATTTTTGTATTGCTAATCTCGTGTCGCTTTCGGACGGATTTTTTATAACACAAAATATTGTATTAAAAATCTCGCAATAGTTAAGTAGAATTAGATTAGTGCTATACACTTTTTGCTATTTATGGCTTTGGCGTACAGTATGATTTGAAATTCCAATCAAATTGAGAGAAGAGTGTCCAAAATTTGTAACGTGAATATATGGTGTCATCTTATTATTACAAACCTCAAACTACTGTCCTTAATTTTCCTTTCATTTTGTTAACCCGAATTACGTCTAACATTTTATTGACACGCAGTTTTCACTTTGTTGGAAGAGAGTAACTTTAAAATATATTTTCCTGAGTAGTTCGAGAAATGAACAGTGAAAAATTACACTAAAAATAGACGGTGAATATTGACTAAAAAATCGAAATGGTGAAGACTGTTCAAAAGGATTTCGGCCGAACAACCGAAGACAAACCCAATGCTTTGAAACTTATAAGAGGGGATGCTATAAAAGAGAGATCTGAAATGCTGATCAATCACAGCTCATAGCCACATTCATTAATCCGAACATGTTTTTCCGGTAAGATAAGATAATCCTTGTACTTGGGGGCGTTTTATGGGACTTCATAACCAAACACTGCCAAGTACAGCCACTAATCTCCATTCTCAAGGATTAAGACAACCCAAATAAACAACAAAAAATAGTAGCGTACACATAATAATACTAAAAAGATACATTACATTTTATGAGCCCTCCTCTCATCATCCGAATACGATGACGACTTTCGTTTCATACTCTAATATATAAACTTAATATAAACAGAGAAAAAACACCTATAGATGCTTCCTCGCGGGTGCAGAAACGCCTGCACCACTCGCTACACGCCCCCTCTAACTTCGGTTCATAATTGTTCTTGGTAATTCTTTCCTCCTGGGTTCCGTATCTTCTTAACTGGCATTGCAAGACAGACGAGTCAGCGAATCATCAGCAGTGTTCACCCAATACCACATGGGAATATCTCAATTAAAAGAAACCAACCTGAGTCGATAAATGTATGGGATAGCAATAAGAAATACATAAACAGACTTACCATTGAATTAGGGTCTTCTAATGTTTTGTTCATCATCAAAACTTGTCATCCCCAAAGCTGCCAAAACGGCTAGAATTATTGTTCCTAGAACCACCAGAACGATCAGAGCTACCAAAACCTCCGAAATTACTTGAACGGTCAGAACTACCAAAACCTCCTGAACGGTCAGAATTGCCGAAACCACTTGAACGACCGAAACCTGAGTTACCAAAGTTTCCTCCGCGGTTTGAGCTAGATCCGGAAAACCCACCTCCAGATTGAGAATCACCATAGGAACCAAAACGACCGGGACGAGGTCCACTAGATCTACCCATCTGACTAGAAGAATCACCATAGCTACTGGAACGACCAAACCCACCAGAACGGCTAAAACCTGGTCCCGATGGACCACCAAATCGACTACCCTTCATGAATCGATCTCTACCCATGTCTGGCATCATGTCTATACTTTTGCTGTCAACAGCAATCCGGGGGAGCTGGTGATAAAAAAGTAATCATATAATCAGTCTGGGATGCTAGTAAATACACAAACCAGACATTTTCTCCGAGAAATATATATAATAGAAATTTTCAGTTAGGTTGCGAAGCTCGCCATACTTTACCGGAGACCACTATCTCAGACCACTTTTAAGCTTCGACTCAAACTAAGAATAAAATCACATGAGCAGAAAGCATGCTCGTGAGTCCACACAAACATTTTAGAGGAAACACAGATCTTTAATGGGAACGTCTATTTGTTTCTGTCAAATGAGTATCATTCAATTACCCAAAAGCACATGATAATCAAAGTCAGAATTGTGTTACTCTCAATGCCTTGAACTATGAACAGCGTCCAGCCTAAAAGTAAATGGAAGATGTATACACAAAAAAACTTCATCTTTACCTCTGTAAATTTGCATCCTACTTCTCTCTCGATAGTCCTAACAGCCCTGGATTGATCCTGTGTGTAAACAAGAATAGCACTTCCTTTCTTCCCAGCACGACCTGTTCGGCCAGACCGGTGAACAAATATTTCTGGATTATTTGGCAGCTCATAATGTATCACCTAAGACCAAGAAAGTGAAGAAAGTCAGTCCAACTCCTTTTCCTTAATTCGTATCCATAACATTATCACTGCCAAATGCAGTGGAAAACCATATATGGACCTAACTAGAGCATTTAAAAGCTTTAATCAAGTCATGAAAGCTAATGAAAGGGAAGGGAAAGAGAGGATGTTGTAGAAACTACTAGATTAAAGAACGTAGTAGTACATTTGTCCAGTGACTATAAACTAGGGCAGACCTACACAGATTAATACACATGAAACGAAATCAAAAGTAAACGGTTAAATAAATCTCACTAGATCAACATTGGGTACATCAAGCCCACGAGCAGCAACATCAGTGGCAACTAAAATATTGAAATTCCCATCTCGAAAACCTGCAAGGGTCCTTTCCCTCTGGCTTTGTGAAATATCCCCATGCAAAGCCTCACATCTAAAGCTTCTTGACATGGCATACGACAATCGATCAGCATCACGCTTTGTCTGAGTGAAAACAATAGTCTTTCCTCCTTTTGCATGTTCCTAACAGGCACACATACTTGATGGTGAGGAGGAACCAGATGTTGGAAAATGTAAGAACTGAAAAGGTTAAGATTACTTACTGTTATAAGTGGTCCGATAATTGATGCTCTTCCGTATGAGTCTGATGCAATCGAGAATAGAGAAATTCCATCTGCCAATTTTTGATCAGAATCCCCAACCTACAGCACGTGCCAGCTCTCAATTAGCAAACATGACCAGATGAATATGTCTATCCCATAAGCAATATTTATACTAGTAGTTTCCATGTTACCAAACAAAAAATCAAAAGAAAATATATTGCCACTAGTGCAATTTGAAATTTTTTTAGAAACCTAATTCTTCCATCTTTGCAAACTATCACTAAATATCCAGACACAATGGAGAAGACACGTTGCTCGATCAATTTAACGAAAATGTCAGTTATAGAAGAGAAAGCCTTCTGTTTTAAGCTTGTTGTCCTCAGTCCAGCATGCCATTGCTTATGATCTGATCCTAGAAGTAGCTACACATGGTCGGCGAAAACAGGCAAATAAAAACATACTTACAAGATCAATAACGGCTGGATCTTTTAAATAATTCTGACTAAGCTTTCTAATCCAACCAGGCATTGTTGCAGAAAACAACAACGTCTGACGTTTCTTTGGCACCCTCTCTAAGATTATCTCTACATCCTCCTGGAATCCCACCTGGAGCATCTGATCAGCTTCATCAAGAACAACAAACTGAACTTCCTCTAAATTCAGGGCTCCCCTGTTGATAAGATCAATTACACGACCAGGCGTGCCAACAGCCACATCAACTCCATAGTCAAGCGCTCTCATTTGACTTGAGATGGGGGTACCACCATAGACACAGATTGTATCCAAACCAGGTGCTGTATCATGGAATTCCTTCTCAACTTGCTTTGCGAGTTCTCTTGTCGGGGCCAAAACCAAAGCCAAAGGATTCTTTCCACGCCTACATATAATCAAACATAAATCAAATACAAACTCTAAAAACCAAAAAGAAGCAAGGGGAAATTAGATAGTCATATTGAAAACCCCTATCCGAGCACATTAATAATCTAACTGATGATTGTGATTTGCGAAACAAACCCATGTATGGCATTGTATTTAAAGATTTTATCCAAGATGGGTATCCCAAACGCAAGAGTTTTCCCTGTTCCTGTTCGAGCGCGACCGATCATATCCCGCCCTTGCATTGCTGGTTCTAACACAGCCCTCTACACAAAATCCCCAAACAATGAATTAATACATCGTCCACACACAAATCAACCAACAGGTAAACTAAAAAAAAAAATCTTCTTTTTTCAATCATTTTCTCATCAACCAAAGCACAAAATTGGGAAATGATTAATCACCTGTATGGGGAACAGCTTGCTGATACCTTTATTGGCCAAAGCCGACACGATCTCCTTAGCAATCCCTAGCTTCGCGATCTCGAGTCCTTCATCGTCGCCGCTCCTTCTAGTCGACTCTTCGGAGGAGTACTCAACGGCAAACTGGGCGCCCAGAGGCGTCGACGCCCGAAAACTCAACGGCCCAGATTTCGCGTGCAAGTCCCTCACTTGATACCCGTACGAAGGACCCAACTTCGTCTTCGGGGGCGAGACGGTGTAGAACCTAGCCTCGCCGCCGACGGCACCATTTTCAGGAAGTACGAGTTCGGGGGCCGGCGCCCCGAGAAATGAATGGTGGTTGATCAGGAGGGTTTCGATGGCGGCAAAGGTCCGCGCCGTGGCTATAGTAGGCGTACGGCGGAGGATGGTGGCCATCATTTTTTATCCAATTCGAAGGGGTTAAGGGTTTCGGAGGAGAGAGAGAGAGAGAGAGAGAGAAACCCTAAGATTTGGGATTTGGGGTTTGGGGTTTGGGGTTTAGGGTTTAAGTGAGAGGCGAGGAAGTGAGGGAATGAGAATACCTCTGATGCGGAGCGAAGGAGTTTATGGAAACGAAATGAAAGAGATATTTACGGGTTGGGATCCTCTGCGCTCGACCTTGGGACCCACGTTTTACCTTGTAATTTGGATCTTCATGTTGGGCTAGCTTTTACCCTTTGAAGTCTAATTTGGGTTAGATATTGAATTTCGAGGCCCATGTCAATTTTTTGCTAGCCGATTGATTCAATGTCTTATGGTTCGAAGACGGTTGTTAGATAGCCGTTTTCATATGGAGTCTGGCTCGCCTAAAACGAATCATAATTTTCTCTATGGTGGTGACCCCTTTGTATCAGTCTCATGTCGATTTTACTCACAAAAAATGTGTGATTTTGATGCTACGTATCATTCAATGCAACGAATGTTTTAGTCGTTAAATTTGATTTTTGCAACTGTTTAGATGTTTTATTTTCAATTACAACCATTCATTCTCATATCATTTAATGCTAGTAGTGTCGAAGAAATTTCCCCAAAAAAAATGGAAATGAAAAGTTTGAATATGAGCATACGACTGTGAAGATAATTCAAGTGCAACCAGTTGTATATATTATATAACCATGCATAGGCTTATATACCACATGACTAGTATATTTGATTGCCTCCGTCTCATATTACATATACAATGGAATAGCTCAATGTTACTTTGATGTTATCCTCAAGCATGATTTTGAAGCAATGCTTACAAAATGTCACAAAGAGGCGGAGTCAATGTATGTAGCAAGATGCTTACTTATGAAAAGTAGAAAAAATTATAAATTCATAATTGTAACTAATATGTGTATCATCACATGACTAATCACGTGATGAGAAAGACATGACACATAATTATGTACAATATAAAATAACGAAGTTATTCTCTGCATACATATACTCTACCACTAGAATTACAAAGCCCCCAAACGAATTGAGTACTACCTACCTAACCAAGCACATTGACAACTTGTAGTGCTTGCAGCATTGCACATACAACAACTCTTAACAAATTAAGTATCAATTCAAATAATCAGCTTGATCAAACGAATATCTTCATGATATAGAGTACGGCTTTGATGCTACGCATTGTTAATGTTACGAGTGTTTTAACCGTTAAATTTAATTTCTACAACTGTTTAGATATTCTATTATTAATCACAACTATTCATTTTATATATCATTTAATATCACGTAGTAGTAAACTAAGTTTATAAAATCGGACATTACAAATATTTAGCCGTTAAATTTAATTTCTACAATTATTTAGATATTTTATTTTCAATTACAGCTATTCACTTTTATGTATCATTTAATAGTATATTAAAGAAAAATCCTTTTACTAAACCAAGTTTGTGAAATCAGGTATCCGTTGAGAAATTTGCAATATCTCTTATCCAGGTGATGGCGCCACGTGTACAAGCTTTGTTGGGCAGTGAGATCCCAACCTAATCTGAAAGCTGAGTCCAGCTCCAATGTCCACCCAAGAACCCAGTGGCACATTGCCCACAAGTTTTGGTTCCATCCTGGCCCACACCAATTCTGTATCCTCCTTATTGCATGTAGGAAGTTGTGGTATTTGAGAGACTGAGCTAAATATTTGAGTGGCCTGAGGAGAGAGAGAGCGCTCGAGAGAGAAAATGGCAGCACAAGCTCTGGTTTCATCATCTTCCTTAACAGCCTCAAAGGAGGTTGCTAGGCAGATATTTGGAGGAGCAAAGGCTGTCCAATCTCCATTTGGGTCGAGAAAATCTGCTTCCTTTGTAGTAAGGGCAGCATCTACTCCTCCCGTTAAGGTACGTAGATGTCACTTTTGATACCGTCACGTGATATTACTATTTGGTTTCTATTAGTGTAACAAAACTGACGTTCTTTGTCTATGATTTTGTGGTTTGATTTGGGTGCAGCAAGGAGCAGACAGACAGTTGTGGTTTGCTTCCAAGCAGAGCCTTTCGTACTTGGATGGCAGGTAACAATGCTTGACTTACCCTTTTAGTATGACTGTAACACCGTCATGACTCATATAGTGTAGTTTGAGCGACGGAACTAGGTTTTTTTTTATTTGACTGAGATGAGAACGTGGGAGATGGATTAGGGTTGACAATTAGCAGGAGGATAAGCTTAATTTAACACAGAGAAAAGAAAATTAAAATCTACAAAAATTGGATTGTGCTTCTGGCCAAAATCCATCACAACTCATGTCATACCACATGTATATTTAGAAGCCCTATGCCTTAAAGCATATACTCATTGTTCATCCGCCCATATAGGTGACTCACATAATTAGTACTCCTTGAACAAAAACTATTACCACTTTATATATAATGGGCAATTTTTAGCTATTTCTAATTGTATATTCAATTGTGTTTGTATGCATCGTATTTGACTTTATCTCGTGATGACAGAGATAAACATGACGAAATGTATAACATATTATAAGACAAATTTTCTCCCAAAAGGAAATGTAAATTTAAAGCACTTGGTCATCACCTAAATTAACTTTGAGAAATGGTTAAATTTAACTTGCAGCCTTCCCGGTGACTTCGGATTCGACCCATTGGGCCTCTCTGACCCAGAAGGCACAGGTGGGTTCATCGAGCCTAGATGGCTAGCCTACGGTGAAATCATCAACGGACGTTACGCCATGCTGGGTGCAGTTGGTGCAATTGCCCCAGAAATCCTGGGCAAGCTCGGCCTTATCCCTGCCGAGACTGCTCTTCCCTGGTTCCAAACCGGAGTTATCCCGCCAGCCGGGACCTACAACTACTGGGCCGACCCCTACACACTCTTTGTCCTAGAGCTCGCCCTAATGGGCTTCGCCGAGCATCGGAGGTTCCAGGACTGGTACAACCCCGGGTCCATGAGCAAGCAATACTTCTTGGGCTTTGAGAAGTACTTGGGCGGGTCGGATAACCCAGCTTACCCCGGTGGGCCCTTGTTCAACCCGCTAGGGTTCGGGAAAGATGAGAAGTCGATGAATGAGTTGAAGCTCAAGGAAGTGAAGAATGGGAGGCTTGCCATGCTGGCAATTTTGGGTTATTTTATTCAGGGTCTTGTGACTGGTGTGGGGCCCTACCAGAACCTTCTAGATCACTTGGCCGACCCGGTCAACAACAACATCTTGACCAGCCTCAAGTTCCATTAAGTTTGTACAATTTAATTTGGCCCCTCTCATGTATAAGATTATATGAGAATTAATCTTTGTTGTTTGTTCAAATTTTCTGTGACTCTTTGTAAGAAATGACATGTTAAAAAGAGCTATATTAGAACCCTAATTAATATTATCGGATTTCACGAGTTATAATATAGATGGTTAATAAATTTATATTTTACAGTATTTAATTAATAAATAAAATAATATGATGTGACAAATTCTTCAAAAGAAATTATTGTTTACAACGATATTTAATGTATGTAACTAATAGATATATTTTTGTTGTAAGTTTGAGAACTTTGTTTTATTTAAAACGTTTACAACGATATTTAATGTATGTAACTAATAGATATATTTTTGTTGTAAGTTTGAGAACTTTGTTTTATTTAAAACGTTTAGAGTGATTGAACGATCTCCCCCCCCCCTCTTTCAAGCAAGGAGTTGGGTTGTTTCCCCAGTTGATGCAGAAAAGTAATCACTACCGTGAGTTTCTCTTTTCTCAAGAATGAAAAAAAAAGATCATGTTCTTTTCAGGGGAAGAAAAAAAAATCCCCCTCTCAAATAATCAAAAATAGGAGAGTTTTGATGTCAAACTTCCGTTGCTTATTCACATTCAAATTTACTAACACATAATCTCGTATTTATAAAGTAACCAAAACTCCTACCTGATCAGCACAAACCCACTACTATAAGGTTAAGAGCCTTGCACTCCGCAATTGAGCTACGAGAACATCTAAAACGGAACGGATCCACCGCCATTGCAGCATCTCGTTCAAATAAAAATTGTATGTGTAAATTTTTTGACACATGACAGGTATTATTAAAAAAAAAAAAAAAAACGTCACGTGACGATAAACTCATTCGTACATTTATAAAAATTAACCAAAACATTATTGTAACAAAACATGCGTACATTTTTTAAAACCACAAAAAATAGATATTAGGCTAAATAATATTATTAAATTTCTTCAAAGAAACTTGACATGAATACATTCTCAAATCAACGAGAGAGAATATCACATCCCGGCCCGGGGCGGATCACTTCCCGGGCCTGCTTCACCACCGTAGCACGATATTGTCCGCTTTGGGCTTACCATTCCCTCATGGTTTTGTTTTTGGGAACTCACGAGCAACTTCCCAGTGGGTCACCCATCATGGGATTGCTCTAGCCCCCTTCTCGCTTAACTTCGAAGTTCCTACGGAACCCGAAGTCAGTGAGCTCCCAAAAGGCCTCGTGCTAGGTAGGGAAGGGAATATACATTTAAGGATCACTCCCCTGGGCGATGTGGGATGTTACAATCCACCCCCCTTAGGGGCCCGACGTCCTCGTCGGCACACACACGACCAGGGTTAGGCTCTGATACCAAATTGTCACATCCCGACCCGGGGCGGATCACTTCCCGGGCCCGCTTCACCACCGTAGCACGATATTGTCCGCTTTGGGCTTACCATTCCCTCACGGTTTTGTTTTTGGGAACTCACGAGCAACTTCCCAGTGGGTCACCCATCATGGGATTGCTCTAGCCCCATTCTCGCTTAACTTCGAAGTTCCTACGGAACCCGAAGTCAGTGAGCTCCCAAAAGGCCTCGTGCTAGGTAGGGAAGGGAATATACATTTAAGGATCACTCCCCTGGACGATGTGGGATGTTACAGAGAATGTACCCATATAAGTTAAAAAAATGAATTAGAAAAAATTGAATGAATTTTATATAAAATAAATAGGTACATTTTATATTTTAAAAATGATACATTTTACGTATAACAAATTGGTACGTTTAATTACAGCTTGTTCAAAAAATAATTATCACATGCACACAAGAAGGTTTTAATCTTGAATAGATAATGTCATTACTTATATGGTCACACTTAAAATTTGGATAAAAAGTTAATAACTAGTTATAAGTTTTTCAATCAAATAAAGAGCGTTTTCAAAGAAGATGTTAAAATTCATTAATTTTAACTTAAAATATTGAGAAGATTACACTTCATATGATATGCCAAATTTGGTTATCGTCTATTAGGAGTTTGACATATCCTAATACCCTAAAGGCGCATGACTGTATTAACCTGAAAGCTTACGACGTTACAATCCATTTGTTCATATTTCCAGGAAAACAGTTTTGGAGGGAAGGGAAAAACAATGAAAACCGGCCATCCAAGATCGAATATAAGTTCGCCATTCGCATCGTTCATTCCGAAGAAAGCAAATAAGTTAATTATATTAGCGCGCACAAAATATAATTCGCACTGTTTATTCCGAAGAAAGCATAGTTAGTTCCGTCAACCCTCTGAGCTTGTTCGGTCTAATGGCAGCAGCATATATTAAGCGAAAGGGGACGCCGAGATTCTGCTTCTCTCTTGCGCACCACAGCCGCTCAGCATCCGTTTCGGTTCCGGACCTGTCACGGTTCGTTCTCAATTTCTAAAAATTTTCATGGCTTTTTAATTATCGTTTTGCCGGTTCTTGATCAAATTTGTGAACCCGAATGTTTAATTTTGTATTATTAGCTTAAATTTTCAGTCTTTGTGTTCTTTTGGCTGATATTAGTATGTTTTCTGTTTGACATTTGTGTAGATTAATTGGTGAATGCATCTGTAAGAGCTAGCTTAGATACACTGCTCACTCCAACTTGTGGTGAGTGTGGTGTTTTCTTTCGACTCCGATGGCGATATCGAATCCGGGAGTGCCCTCAATCAAATGGGCTCTGCGTGTTTTGGTTGTATTTGTGCACACCTGTAATGGGTTTTATCTCCCCGGAAGCTACATGCGTACATATTCGAATGGGCAACAAATCATTACCAAAGTTAACTCCTTGACTTCTATAGGCACTGGGCTGCCCTTGAGCTACTACAGTCTCCCTTATTGCAAACCCCCTGAAGGTATCAAGAAAAGTGCTGAGAATCTCGGGGAACTCCTTATGGGTGATGAGATCGAAACCTCTGCGTACCGCTTCAAAATGAATATGAATGAGACTCTTTACCTGTGTACCACACCCCCCTTGACTAAGCACGACGTAAAGCTGCTGAAAAAGAGGACCCGTGATATGTATCAGGTCAATATGATCCTTGATAATTTGCCTGCGATGAGGTATGCTTATGGAAACGGGGTTAAGATTCAGTGGACGGGGTTTCCTGTTGGGTACGCACCACCCAACAGTAAAGAAGATTACATCATCAATCACCTCAAGTTCACTGTTTTGATTCACGAGTATGAAGGGAGTGGTGTGCAGGTAATTGGGACTAGGGAAGAAGGCATGGGTGTCATTTCAGAAGCTGATAAGAAGGCATCTGGATTTGAGATTGTTGGCTTTGAGGTTTCCCCTTGCAGCATTAAATATGACCCAGAGGCCATGAAGAAAAAAGCCATGTATGAAAATATCCAACCTGTAAATTGTCCCACAGTGGTAAAAAAGTCTCAAATAATAAAGGAGCAAGAGAAAGTATCATTCACTTATGAGGTTGAGTTTGTGAAAAGCGACATAAGATGTGTTGAGAATTAAGCTGCCTACTAGCCTTGGAGTTAATCTGCAGAAGCTAAACCTGCAGTTGAAATCGAAAGGAAGCTGGGAAGTTTTGAAGAAAATGAAGAACTTGCTAAATTTAGAAGGAGCCGTTAGTTTCAAATTGCAACGGCTAGTTTCATTTCCTGTTTTAGAAAGATTACAGCTGGTGTTCTTATCTTTTTAATTGTATTGTGCTTTCTCATCTTCTTCCAGGTGGATGGATGATATCCTCCGATGACCATTAATGGCCGGAGATGAGTTCTAGGTCCCTAGAGTGTAGGATCTGTTTTTGACTAGCTGTGAGGAATATAGTCCTTGTAATTTCTTTTGTTCGAATTAATGAAAAACACAGTCTTTTGCTCCTCTCTCTCTCTCTCTCTTGAAAAACACAGATTTCTTCAAACTACTACCAAAAAAGTTTCAATCTTTATCAAAGATTATCAACCTAAACACCATGCCTGGTACCATTTCAAACATGGTATTAGAGCACTAGGTCTGATTCCGAAGAAAGGGCGTGATACTGTGAGAGAGATCTTTAAAAAAAAAAAAATTTCCAGAAAACTTTAAAGGTGGTATCTTTATAACCATTTGAGCTGTGTTACCTGAGAAGATGGCTGGATCAAGCTCATCCGGTGGTGATTTACGAACACCACAATTTAATGGCTCAAACTACGATTTTTGGGCCATGAAAATGAAAACCATTCTCATAGCATACGATCTATGGGATGTGGTTGAAGCTGGCTTTGCTGAACAACAAACTCCCAGAGAGGAAGTTTCTGAGGAAGAAGGAGAAGGCGAGTCAGAGCACATTCCAGTTGAAGGACCAGTTGTCTCAAAGGAGGAAAAGATCAAGAATGCCAAGGCTCTAAGTCTTATTCAAGGAGCAATCACTGATGAACTTTTTCCCAGAATCCAGAATGAGAAGACTGCAAAGGGTGCCTGGGAAATCCTGAGAAGAGAGTTCAGAGGAGATAAAAAGGTAAGAGCTGTGAAATTACAAGCCATTAGAGCTGATTTTGAATATCTAAGGATGAATGATGTTGAATCTCTGGATGACTACCTGGCTCGGTTCTTTGAGATAGTAAACAACTTGAAATCTCTAGGATAAGATGTAACAGAGAAATGAATTGTTCAAAAGTTGTTGATGAGTCTAAGTAGGAGATATAAGTCCATAGTGTCAATCATTGAAGAAACCAGAGATCTAGGCACTATTAGAGTTGAGGAAGTCCTAGCTTCAGTGAAAGTCTATGATAAAAGAGAAGACTTGCATGATGAAAGAGATAAATACACAGGTACTGAGAGGGCTTTCAGCGGTCTTAAAGTTGGAGGAAATGGAAATAGCACTGGAAATTTCAAAAGGTCTCAGTACAAGACAAATCCAAAATGGAGTCAATATAAGAAGGGAAAGAATTGGTCTCAAAATGGAAACTGGAACAATACCAGTGGTTCAAGCTGGAACAACAACTTTGCGGGAAACTGGAACAATAAATCCAATTCACAGAACAAGCAAGGGAGTAATAGTCAAAGTGGTGTAAAACCTCAGTGCCAAGTTTGTGAGAAATACCATTTTGGTGTGTGCAGATATAAAGGAAAAGCCAAGTGTGGAAGGTGCAATCGATTTGGTCACTCAACTAAGGATTGTGACAATGGTAAACAAGTTGCAAACTGTGCAAAGGAAGAAGATGCAGTCACAGCAACCATGTTCTATGCTTGTCATGCAAGTTCAATTGCATCAAGCAAGTCTGTGTGGTTTGTGGACAGTGCATGCAGCAACCACATGACCTCTCAAGAGTCCTTATTGATTAACCTTGATAAGTCAGTGACCTGCAAAGTAAAAATGGGCACTGGAGACCTTGTTTAAGCCACAGGAAAATGGACACTTGTAGTTGAGACACGAAAAAGGGGAAGGTATATAAATGAAGTGCTGTTAGTTCCTGGATTAGATGAAAATCTGCTGAGCATAGGGCAAATGATGGAGCATGGGTACTACATTCTATTTGGGGGAAACTATGCATTAATATGTGATGATAGTAGTCTTAATAATGTTGTTGCTAAAG
The DNA here is from genome assembly GCF_041283825.1 of Pyrus communis. NCBI lineage: Eukaryota > Viridiplantae > Streptophyta > Magnoliopsida > Rosales > Rosaceae > Pyrus > Pyrus communis. The sequence goes on along the minus strand of NC_142581.1, from coordinate 8,909,216 downwards.
TTGCAATGACTGGAAATAGATGTTTTCCATTGTCCATGGAATCTGTCAACTCATTGGCAAGGAAAGCAGCAATACAAGAAGATTCATGGGTTTGGCATAGAAGATTGGGCCATTTGAACTTTACTAGCATGAAGAAAATGCAGCAAACACAAATGGTGTTGGGTTTACCTGATTTCTCAGAAAAAGAAGGAGTATGTGAAAGCTGTGTGTATGGTAAAAGTCACAGAGAACCATTTGAGAATGAGAAACCTTGGAGAGCAAGCAATCCACTTGAATTGGTGCACACAAATGTATGTGGTCCAATGCAAAATGAGTCCATTGGAGGGAACAAATACTTCATCACATTCATTGATGATTACTCAAGGATGTGTTGGGTATATTTTCTCAGAAACAAGTCAGATGTGATAAATGTGTTAAAAAAATTCAAGGCATTTGTTGAACTTCAAAGTGGATTCAGATTGAAGAAACTAAGAAGTGACAGAGGTGGAGAATACACCTCACATGAATTCCTTGAGTATTGCAGTGATCTTGGCATGGAAAGGCAGCTGACTATTGCATACTCACCTCAACAAAATGGGGTTGTTGAGAGAAGAAATAGAACCATTGGAGAAATGGCAAGATCGATGATGTCTGAGAAGAAAATTCCTGTCAAATTTTGGGCTGAAGCAGTTGGCACTGCAGTGTATCTACAAAACAGGTGTTATACCACTACAGTCTTAGAAAAAACACCATTTGAAGCTTTCACAGGGAGAAAACCAGGTATAAAACATCTGAAAGTGTTTGGAAGGATCTGTTACAGTCACATTCCATCAAATCTCAGACAGAAATTTGATGACAAAGCAAGCAAGGGAATCTTTATGGGGTATGGCAGCTGTGAGAAAGGCTACAGGATCTATAATCTTCAAACTAAGAAGATCATACTCTCAAGAAGTGTTGTATTCGATGAGAACAAGTCCTGGAATTGGGAAAGCAAGCAAGATGAAACTGTCTACATGCCTCTCACCATTGGAAATGAAATTTCTGAGATAATTGAAACTGAAGAATCCCCTCATGAAACTCACAGCATTGACTCTCCAAATCTCACTCAATTAGTCTCAGATGATGAAAATGTCCCTGGAAGCAACATTGCAAGTACCAGTCAAGGTTCAACACCAAGCAATACTCCAGTAAAGCTGAGAAGCTTGGAGGACATCTATGCAAGATGTCATATGACCATTATTGAACCTGAAACCTATCATGATGATATTAAAGACAAAGCATGGAAGGAAGCAATGGAAGCTGAGATTGAAACTATTGAAAAGAATGGAACTTGGGAGCTGGTGGAAAAGCCTGCAGACAAACTAGTTATAAGAGTCAAATGGGTGTTCAAAACCAAGTTGAATCTGGATGGAACAGTTCAAAAACACAAGGCTAGGCTTGTGGCAAAAGGGTATGCCCAGAAACCTGGTATTGATTATAATGAAACATTTGCCCCAGTGGCAAGGTTAGATACAATTAGAACCTTAATTGCACTTGCAGCACAAAAGGGTTGGAAGCTGTTCCAATTAGATGTTAAGTCAGCCTTCTTGAATGGAGTACTTGAGGAGGAGGTTTATACTGAGCAACCAAAGGGTTTTTAAGCTGAAAATGCAAGTCACAAGGTCTATAAGTTAAAGAAAGCTCTCTATGGTTTGAAGCAGGCCCCTAGAGCCTGGTACAGTGAGATTGACACTTATCTCACAAGTTGCAATTTCAAAAGGAGCACCAGTTAGGCTACTTTATATACCAGAACTGATGAAGAAGGAAATCTGATCATAATCTCTATATATGTTGATGATATAGTGTACACTGGAAGCAGCTAGGGGTGGGCATAAAAACCGCCAAACCGCAAAACCGCATCGAACAGTAAGAAAAAAAACTGAAAAAAACCGTGTTGATCGGAAAAGTCAACTTTGAGTGAAAAACCGAACCGTTTTATTAATAATAAATAAATAAATTATATATACACACACATGTCATAGTATAATAGGTTGAAAAATAGGTTGAAAAATTGTGTACAGGAGCTGCTGCTTTTTGCTTGCTCTCTGAAGTCTGAAAACTTGCAATTTGTTTCATCATTTTTTTGTTTGTTGACTGATTGACCAGTGCATATGTATTTTAGTTGTCTCTTTTTGTTGACTTGGTGCCACTACCAAAGACATTTGCATTAAAAAAGATGTGTTGTATGCAATTTTATGTAATCAGTTTTAGAAGATGTATTTGAATGCATAATGATTTGGTGTTCAAATAATTTATTATTAGGAACCGTAAACCGGTAAGAACCGAAACAGAACCGGTGTAGACCGAACCGTAATGTTCTAGTCATAAATTTAAGTGGAACCGCACCGAATCGAACCGTTAATATATTTCGGTTCCGGTTCCAATTTAGGGATGGAACCGCACCGAACCGCACCGTGCCCACCCCTAGAAGCAGCAATACATTGCTCAGTGAGTTTAAAAGAGACATGATGCAGAAATATGAGATGACTGATTTAGGACTCTTACATCATTTTTTGGGAATGGGAGTTCTACAAACTGATAAAGGGGTTTTTATTCATCAAAGCAAGTATGCAAAGTCTTTACTTGTAAGGTTTGGCCTGGAGGATTGTAAGTCAGTGACAATTCCTCTACCCACCGGTGAGAAATTGAAGAGAGTTGATGGAAGTGAGTTGGCTGATGAAGGTTTATTTAGGAAAATTGTTGGCAGTCTGTTATATTTAACTGCAACCAGGCCTGATATAATGTATGCTGCCAGTTTGCTATCAAGATTCATGCATGGCCCCACAAAGAAGCACATGTGAATAGCTAAAAGAGTTCTCAGATACATTCAAGGTACTTTGAGCTATGACATTGAATTTACAAAGGACAAGGATGCTGTTTTAATTGGATTTTGTGACTCAGATTGGGCTGGCAATGAAGATGATAGTAGGAGCACATCTGGATATGCATTCAGCTTTGGTAGTGGTACATTTTCATGGGCCTTAGTCAAGCAAAACACAGTTGCATTGTCAATTGCAGAAGCAGAGTATGTCTCAGCAGCTGAGGCAACAGCTCAAGCTATCTGGTTAAGGTTTGTGTTGGATGATTTTGATGAAATGTAAACCGAAGAAACACCATTGTTTTGTGACAACATGTCAGCAATATCGATGGTAAAAAATCCAGTCTTTCATCAGAGAACTAGACATATAAACAGGAAATATCACTTTATTCGGGAAGCATTGCATCAAGGATCCATTAATGTGAACTACTGCAGAAGTGAAGAACAATTGGCAGACATATTTACAAAAGCCTTGCCTAAAGATCGATTCAATTACTTGAGGATGAAGTTAGGAGTGAAGCCAGTAAGCAGCTTAGGAGAGGCTGTTGAGAATTAAGCTGTCTACTAGCCTTGGAGTTAATCTGCAGTAGCTAAACCTGCAGTTGAAATCGAAAGGAAGCTGAGAAGTTTTGAAGAAAATGAAGAACTTGCTAAATTTAGAAGGAGCCGTTAGTTTCAAATTGCAACGGCTAGTTTCATTTCCTGTTTTAGAAAGATTATAGCTGGTGTTCTTATCTTTTTAATTGTACTGTGCTTTCTCATCTTCTTCCAGGTGGATTGATGATATCCTCTGATGACCATTAATGGCCGGAGAAGAGTTCTAGGTCCCTAGAGTGTAGGATCTGTTTTTGACCAGCTGTGAGGAATATAGTCCTTGTAATTTCTTTTGTTCGAATTAATGAAAAACACAATCTTTTGCTCCTCTCTCTCTCTCTCTTGAAAAACACAGATTTCTTCAAACTACTACCAAAAAAGTTTCAATCTTTATCAAAGATTATCAACCTAAACACCATGCCTGGTACCATTTCAAACAAGATGGCCATCAAGGTGGGATGCTTATTTGAAGGTGGAGGGTGCTCGTGTGCACTGGTTCTCTATCCTAAATTCATTAATGGTGATCCTTTTCCTCGCTGGTATAGTCTTTGTCGCATTCCTAAGGACTGCGAGGAGGGATTTAACAAGATACGAACAACTGGACAAAGAATCTCAAGCTCAGATGAATGAAGTGCTCTCTGGGTGGAAGCTTGTTGTGGGAGATGTGTTCAGAGAACCACACTCTCCCAAGCTTCTTTGCGTGATGGTTGGAGATGGGGTTCAGATTACAGGGATGGCAGTTGTCACAATCATCTTTGCAGCATTTGGTTTCATGTCACCAGCTTC